>NW_011429158.1:0-563 GCF_000754665.1 Bison bison bison
ATACACTTTGATCAAATTTCCAAAAACAAATAGCCATTCTTAGTAGAAATTATAATCATCCTGAAAAATACTGAATTTACCTATCATAAGTTATAATTATTTTGTGTTTGTGCATTTTCCATTTCTTTTTCATTTTCCATGAATATGCTTTTTAGTAATATTTCATACTTTCATGTAGCTATGAGTTTTTGTTTCTTTAGAAGTGCCTATCATCTATATTACCAAGGAAATGGACAGGTAATTGAGTCAGAACAATGAAAGCAAAGACTCTTCAAATAATCTAACCTCACATGATCAATAAAATAGGCCATTTGTCTAATACGTCATCTTTTTCACTGTTTCACTTTTCCAGGCATAATTATAAGATATGAACTGTATATGAAAAGACTGAAGTCTAGTGGAGAAACAAGGTCAGCAGAAAGTCAAGTTTTCAGAGCAGTGGCTGGCTCGGTCCTCACCCTCTTGCAGAATCAGCCAATGAAAATGCTCTAGAACCTCCAGAAACAACCACAGTCATCACTGGCTTGGAGCCATACACCAAGTACAAGTTTAGAGTCTTAGCT
>NW_011429159.1:0-706 GCF_000754665.1 Bison bison bison
CTCTCCGAACTCCACACTGTGAATGAAGTCAACACGAAGGGGCAGTGACTCGCCCTTGCATCGTCTGGATAAAACCCCAGGATCCAAATACAGTTGACAAGTGGCCTCTCTCCCCGGGGACACCTCGAGAGGCAAGCGGAGTTCCATGCCTCAACCCAAGACGAGGCCTGACTCTCCTGTCCCAAGTCTGCAGGGACCCTGCGATCGGAGTCTGAAATCAGAGGAACCCTGAGGTTCCTGCCTCAATTGGACGATGAGGCCCTCTTCCAAATGCACAAAACCCAGTGGAGTCCCGAGAGGCCCCTCCCTCCTCCAGTTTCCCTGACTTCTCAGAGCCACCGTGAGAAGGCCCCTGAGGTCCCTGTACAAGTCCAGGGACCCCAGGGTTTCCTGCCTCAACCCGATAAAGACCTCCAGAGACCTTCTTCAAAACGCATCGAGGCCAGATTCCCCCACCATGACTCGAGAGCAATGACGCGCTCCCCCTCGCCACTTGCATGTAGACCCGACGTCCCTGGCACCCCACGAGAGGCTCACTGACCTCGCCGCCGTACCTCGTGAGAAACCGCACACTGGAGCCGCCGCTGGAGAACAACCCCGAAACTCCCCCGTCATAGCGAGATGAGGGCCTTCGTCTCCTGCGTGGCCTAGAGACCAATCTGGCGACCTCTCTCCAAACCCTCAGGAGGCTTGACTCCCTTTAGTC
>NW_011429160.1:0-839 GCF_000754665.1 Bison bison bison
TTCCATTCGAGTTGCGAAGGAAAGCTGGGGATTGCTCTCGAGTGACTGCAGGGCCAATAGACCTCATCTGGGCTTGTGTCCAGAAGCCAATGTTCCTCTCCAGGGGCGACCGGGATCTCGGGGTTGCATTCCAGACGCACCCGGGGAGACAGGCATTCATCTCGAGTGGAAGCCAAGAACCCCGCTCTGCTCTCGAGTCGCGACGGGTATCTCTTGGAGCTCCCTGGGTGGACTAAAGGGAGTCAAGCCTCCTGAGGCGTTTGGAGAGAGGTCGCGAGGTTGGCCTCTAGGCCATGCAGGAGACGAAGGCCCTCATCTCCGCGATGACGGGGGAGTCTCGGGGTGGTTCTCGAGCGGCGGCCCCACGGGTGCGGTTTCTCACGAGGTACGACGGCGAGGTCAGTGAGCCGCTCGTGGGCGCAGGGAAGTCGGGTCTCCATGCGAGTGGCGAGGGGGAGCGCGTCATTGCTCTCGAGTCATGGTAGGGGAACCTGGCCTCGAGACGTGTTGAAGAAGGTCTCTCGAGGTCTTTCTCGGGTTGAGGCAGGAAACCCTGGCTTCCCTCGACTTGTGCAGGTGACCTCAGGGGGCTTCTCATGGTGGCTCTGAGAAGTCAGGGAAACTGGAGGTGGGGGGGTGGGCTTCTCGGGACTCCACGGGGTTTGGTGCATTGGAAGAGGGCCTCATCTCCAGTTGAGGCAGGAACCTCAGGGTTCCTCTGATTCCAGACTCCGATCGCAGGGTCCCTGCAGACTGGGGACAGGAGAGTCAGGCCTCGTCTTGGGTTGAGGCATGGAACTCCGCTTGCCTCTCGAGGTGTCCCCGGGGAGAGAGGCCAC
>NW_011429161.1:0-758 GCF_000754665.1 Bison bison bison
AGTCCCACGTTAGGAATTGGAGGTCGAAACGGTACTTGGCACCCTTGATGCGCCCCCACAAAGTTCCCCGGCATCCCGGTCTCCCTGGAGAGGAACACCGAGGTTTTCCGGCACCACTTCCTCTGAGCCCCTTCTACCCTCCTGATCTCCACAGGAGGGTCGACTCCCCTGCTTTGTCTGGAAGGAGTTCCCGACCTTCCGGTCGCACCTCAGGATGAGGCCGGTCTCACGACGACATTCCAGACGTGGCCTCGCGGGTGCTTCCACATTGCGAAGCACCCCGATTTCCCGGTCCCCTCTAGATAAGAAGCCGATGCCCGGACACCTCTCCGAACTCCACCATGTGAATGAAGTCAACACGAAGGGGCAGTGACTCGCCCGGGCATCGACCGGAAAAAACCCCCAGGTTCCAAATACAGCTCGACAAGTGGCCTCTCTCACCGGGGACACCTCGAGAGGCAAGCGGAGTTCCATGCCTCAACCCAAGACGAGGCCTGACTCTCCTGTCCCCAGTCTGCAGGGACCCTGCGATCGGAGTCCGAAATCAGAGGAACCGTGAGGTTCCTGCCTCAACTGGAGATGAGGCCCTCTTCCAATGCACCAAACCCAGGGGAGTCCCGAGAGGCCCCTCCCACCTCCAGTTTCCCTGACTTCTCAGAGCCACCATGAGAAGCCCCCTGAGGTCACCTGCACAAATCGAGGGAAGCCAGGGTTTCCCGCCTCAACCCGAGAAAGACCTCGAGAGACCTTCTTCAACA
>NW_011429162.1:0-546 GCF_000754665.1 Bison bison bison
CCCAAAAAGACACCTGCTCTCAGCAAGCATCTTCATGCTACTGACAGAGGGGACTGGAAGGGAGCAGGTCGGCAAGTGGCTTGGAAAAGGCCATTCTCAAGGCAGGAGGTCTCAAGGAAATCAGGGTCAGTACCATGGACCACCAGGTAAGGCTGGTCTCAGCCTTCCAGATCCCATCTGGCCTTCAGCCATTGCAGAAAGGACCTAAAAGAACACCCAGCCCACTCCAGCATCAACTCTGACACCTCAGGCCTCCTGGGAGAAGGTGCTGGTTTTGAGACCAGCTTCTCTCACTGGCCCTTAAAAACTAAGGCCAGGATTTTCTGGACAAGAGAGAAAATCCATTCAAACAGCAGAGACGTTTGTGCACTTCAAAGACAACTATCTTCTGTGTAGCATCGCTCAGTAACAGGCTGCTACTCAAACCATTATCTCCCTTATCCCTTCTGACAACCCTCTAAAGTGGGAATTATCAGCCTGTTTTATAGATAAAGAAACCGAGGTTCAGTGAGGGGTCATTAGTTGTTTAAACTCACACAACTCCAA
>NW_011429163.1:0-659 GCF_000754665.1 Bison bison bison
TTTAAGACCTTTTCTTCAGAAAACTTATTTTTCTCTAAAGGTGGTTGGTCAGGAGCCACCCTCCAAAAAAGCATTTAGATAAAGTTGCATTCCTACAGAGCAAAGGTGTGGTGGGCTATAACAAGAAAAAGAATTAACTCAAGGGTCCCAGGTTACAAACATTAAAGCTACTACTTACACCAATTATGTTAATCAATACACTGCCAGGGACACAGCAGGTAAGGGATATGGAAACTTAGCAGCAAACAATGGCCCAACAAGTGAAAAACCATTCACCAATACAATTTCTAATCAATCTTTTAACTACTCAAAAGAATCTGTGTTTAGACAGTTTAGAACATCTCCTGCCTCTCACAGTTGGGAGGCTCTGAACAATCACATGTGGCCGGAAAAACCTATTCAGGCAGGCTAGAGGCTTTCCAAAAGGAGTTTGAGGTTAAACACTGTCACACCCAGGAATTATTAACTGGAACTGTAAGCTAACTCTTTTTTCAGAGAGAGGTAGTGGGGGAGAGCCCCCTGTAAAGTCAGAGGTTTAGGTGAAAGCGCAAGCAGAAAGTAGGCAGACTCTGGTTTTGGGGGTATATGCTCGAGAATTTCCAGGGGGACTCCTGAAGCTCGATCCCGCCTTTGCGTATGCCGAGCCTCGTTCCTCATGA
>NW_011429164.1:0-576 GCF_000754665.1 Bison bison bison
GTGGAGTTCGAAGAGGTGTCCGGGCATCGGGTTCTTATCAAGAGGGGACCGGGAAATCGGGGTCCTTCGGAATGTGGAACCACCCACGAGGCCACGTCTGGAATGTCGTCGTGAGACCGGCCTCATCCTGAGGTGCGACCGGAAGGTCGGGAACCCCTTCCAGACAAAGCAGAGGAGTCGACCCTCCTGTCCAGATCAGGAGGGTAGAAGAGGCTCAGAGGAAGTGGTGCCGGAAAACTTCGGTGTTCCTCTCGAGGGAGACCGGGATGTCGGGGCACTTTGTGGGTCGCATCAAGGGTGACAAGAACCCTTTCGAACTCCAATTCCTAAAGTGGGACTTCTCCTGAGACGCTGTAGCGGCACAGGGCTACATCTTGCGATGACGGGGGAACCACGTGGTTTTTCTTGAGGTGTAGCAGGATTCTCGATTACGACGCGGAATTCAGGATGCCTCTTGTGTTGGCCCAGGGAAGTCCAATCTTCCCTTCGAGTTGCGAAGGAAAGCTGGGGATTGCTCTCGAGTGACTGCAGGGCCAATAGACCTCATCTAGGCTTCTGTCCAGAAGCCAGTGTTCC
>NW_011429165.1:0-531 GCF_000754665.1 Bison bison bison
ATTCTCTTTACCCTCTGATGAATAAGAATAAGAGGCTTGTGGAAACTTCCTTATGGGAAAGACTAACTGAGGGGGAATCTGATTCTTGTTCTGATGGACAGGGCCATGTTTGGTTCAGTTTTGTGGCTCAATCATGTTCAAATCTTTGTTGATTTGAACAAGCTCCACATAAACTGGAGCTTGCCAGGAATCCCTGTTGGTCACCATCTCACTAAGTTTACTCAGTCTCATATCCATTGATTCAGTGATTCCATCCAATCTTCTCATCCTGTGTTGTCCCTCTCCTCCTGCCTTGAACCTTTCCCAGCATCATGATCCTTTCCAATGTGTCAGTTCTTCACATCGTGTGACCAAAGTATTGGAGTTTCACCTTTAGCCCCAGTCCTTACAAAGAATATTCAGGATTGATGTCCTTTAGGATGGACTGGTTGGATTTCTCCTAGCCATCCAAGAGACTCTCAAGAGCCTTCTCCAACACCACAGTTCAAAAGCATTAATTTTCCTGCTCACCTTACTTTATAGTTCATCTCT
>NW_011429166.1:0-523 GCF_000754665.1 Bison bison bison
ATTTAAATCTAGATCAGATCACATCAGATCAGTCACTCAGTTGTGTGCGATTCTTTGCGACCCCATGAATCTCAGCACGCCAGGCCTTCCTGTCCATCACCAACTCCCGGAGTTCACTGAGACTCACATCCATCGAGTCAGTGATGCCATTCAGCCATCTCATCCTCTGTCGTCCCCTTCTCCTCTTGCCCCCAATCCCTCCCAGCATCAGAGTCCTTTCCAATGAGTCAACTCTTCACATGAGGTGGCCAAAGGTACTGGACTTTCAGCTTTAGCATCATTCCTTCCAAGAAATCCCAGGGCTGATCTCCTTCAGAATGGACTGGTTGGATCTCCTTGCAGTCCAAGGGACTCTCAAGAGTCTTCTCCAACACCACAGTTCAAAAGCATCAATTCTTCGGTGCTCAGCCTTCTTCACAGTCCAACTCTCACATCCGTACCCTATTTCCTGATCATTTCCTGGTAATCTCTATTTCCTTCTCTGATGATACTGCAGCATACAATGGGTGAGCTGTGTGTTAGT
>NW_011429167.1:0-591 GCF_000754665.1 Bison bison bison
GCGCGTCATTGCTCTCGAGTCACGGTAGGGGAATCTGGCCTCGAGACGTGTTGAAGAAGGTCTCTCGAGGTCTTTCTCGAGTTGAGGCAGAAACCCTGGCTTCCCTTGACTTGTACAGGTGACCTCAGGGGGCTTCTCATGGTGGCTCTGAGAAGTCAGGGAAACTGGAGGTGGGAGGGGCCTCTCGGCACTCCACTGGATTTGGTGCATTGGAAGAGCGCCTCATCTCCAGTTGAGGCAGGAACCTCAGGGTACCTCGGATTTCAGACTCCGATCCAAAGGTCCCTGCAGACTTGGGAAAGGAGAGTCAGGCCTCGTCTTGTGTTGAGGCATGGAACTCCGCTTGCCTCTCGAGGTGTTCCCGGGGAGACAGGCCACTTGTCGAGCGGTATTTGGAACCTGGGGATTTTTCCCGACGATGCACGGGCGAGTCACTACCCCTTCTTGTTGACTTCATTCACAGGGTGGAGTTCGAAGAGGTGTCCGGGCATTGGGTTCTTATCAAGAGGGGACCGGGAAATCGGGGTCCTTCGGAATGTGGAACCACCCACGAGGCCACGTCTGGAATGTCGTCGTGAGACCGGCCTCATC
>NW_011429168.1:0-751 GCF_000754665.1 Bison bison bison
GCCTGGCTCTCAGGTTGCAACAGTTCCCATAACAGGGATCACACCTGTATCTCCAGCACTGGCAGGTGGATTCTTTACTACGGAGCCACCAGGGCATATTTTAGATTTTAGTTTTCCACACATGTATCTAGTGAAAGAGGCCAGGATCAAGAGGCCTGGCAGCTGGGAATCCTCAGCCACAGTTCTGGCTGTGCTATAAAAAACTCTCGGGCTTTTGGTGAGTGCCTCAACTTTCCTGGGACTGTTTCCTCCCCTGAGAAATGCCCTGCTGTTGGACTGTAGCCCACCAAGCTCCTCTGTCCCTGGGATTTCTGAGGCCAGAATACTGGAGGTGGTGGCATTTCCTTCTCTGCTTCTAAGTCGCTTCAGCCGTGTCTGACTGTGTGACCCCATACACGGTGGCCTACCAGCCTCCTCTGTCCCTGGGATTCTCCAGGTAAGAACATTGGAGTGGGTTGCCATGTCCTTCTCCAAATGCGTGAAAAAGTGAAGTTGCTCAGTGAAGTCGTGTCCAACTCTTAGCGACCCCAGGGTTGCAGCCTTTCAGGCTCCTTTGTCCATGGGATTCTCCAGGCAATAGTACTGGAGTGGGCTGCCATTGCCTTCTCCGATTTCCTTCTCTGCAAGATAGTCGTTTTAAGATATTTTCTCCTGGGTATTGTCTTTTGACGAAGGAAGGGGGATCCCTTCCAGGGCTTGAGAGTGGGTTCTTGTCTGATACTTGGAAATGCGTTGTCTGAGGAGAGGAGTG
>NW_011429169.1:0-590 GCF_000754665.1 Bison bison bison
ATCATCTTTCAGGATTTGAAATAGCTCAACTGGAATTACATCATCTCCACTAGCTTTGTTTGTAGTGATGCTTCCTAAGGCCCACCTGACTTCACATTCCAGGATGTCTGGCTCTAGGTGAGTGATCACACCATTATGATTATCTGGGTCATGAAGATCATTTTTGTACAGTTCTTCTGTGTATTCTTGCCACCTCTTCTTAATATCTTCTGCTTCTGTTAGGTCCACACCATTTCTGTCCTTTATCGAGCCCATCTTTGCATAAATGTTCCCTTGGTATCTCTAATTTTCTTGAAGAGATTTCTAGTCTTTCCCATTCTATTGTTTTCCTCTATTTCTTTGCTATTGATTGCTGAGAAGGCTTTCTTATCTCTTCTTGCTATTCTTTGGAACTCTGTATTCAGATGCTTATATCTTCCTTTTCTCCTTTGCTTTTTGCTTCTCTCTTTTCACAGCTATTTGTAAGGCCTCCCCAGACAGCCATTTTGCTTTTTTGCATTTCTTTTCCATGGGGATGGTCTTGATCCCTGTCTCCTATACAATGTCACAAACCTCAGTCCATAGTTTATCAGGCACTCTATCTATCAGAT
>NW_011429170.1:0-917 GCF_000754665.1 Bison bison bison
GTGTCGCGAGGCTCAGCTGGTGAGTATCAGGCAGATGAGCAGGCAGGTGTCGCGGGGCTCAACTGGCGAGTATCAGGCAGATTAGCAGGCAGGTGTCGCGGGGCTCAGCTGGCGATTATCAAGCAGAAGAGCACGCAGGTGTCTTGGGGCTCAGCTGGCGAGTATCAGGAAGATGAGCAGGCAGGTGACGCGGGGCAGAGCTATCGAGTATCAGGCAGATGAGCAGGCAGGTGTCGCGCAGCTCAGCTGGCGAGTATCAGACAGATGAGCAGCCAGGTGTCACGCGGCTCAGCTGCAGAGTATCAGGCAGATGAGCAGGCAGGTGTAGCGGGGTACAGTTGGAGAGTATCAGGCAGATGAGCAGGCAGGTGTCGCGGGGCTCATCTGTCGAGTGTCAGGCAGACGATCAGGCAGGTGCCGCGAGGCTCAGCTGGCGAGTATCAGACAGATGAGCAGGCAGGTGTCACGGAGTTCAGTTGGCGAGTATCAGGCAGATGAGCAAGCAGGTGTCGCGCGGCTCAGCTGGTGAGTATCAGGCAGATGAGCAGGCAGGTGTCGCGGGGCTCAACTGGCGAGTATCAGGCAGATGAGCAGGCAGGTGTCGCGGGGCTCATCTGTTGAGTGTCAGGCAGACGATCAGGCAGGTCCCACGAGGCTCAGCTGGCGATTATCAAGCAGATGAGCAGGCAGGTGTCGCGGGGCTCTACTGGCAATTTTCAGGCAGATGAGTAGGCAGGTGTGCCGCGGCTCAGCTGGAGAGTCAGGCAGATGAGCGGGCAGGTTTCGCGCGGCTCAGCTGGCGATTATCAAGCAGAAGAGCACGCAGGTGTCTTGGGGCTCAGCTGGCGAGTATCAGGAGATGAGCAGGCAGGTGCGCGGGCAGAGCTACGAGTATCAGGCAGATGAGCAGGCAGGTG
>NW_011429171.1:0-653 GCF_000754665.1 Bison bison bison
GGTATAATTTCCTTCAAAGGAAAAAAAATGTGTTTGACTTCAAGTATGAAACGTTGTACTGAAAGTTATCTCTTACTTAATCATGACATATGATCAGTGAGTCCACATAATAAGGAATGACAATTGGAACTTTTAAGCAGAAACTAGGGCTTCCCTGGTAGGTCACCTGCTTAACAATCTGCTGCAATGCAGTTTGATTTCTGGTTTGGAAGGATTATCTGGACAAGCAACAGGTCACTCACTCCCATATTCTTTAGGCTTCCTTGGAGGTGCAGATAGTAAAAAATTCACCTGCTATAAGAGATCTGCTGGAAGAGTGGCCTGACAACCCACTCCAGTATTCTTGCCTGGAAAACTCCCATAGACAGAGGAGCTTGATGGGCTATAGTCCAGAGGTCACAAAAAAGTCAGACATAACTGTGAGACTAAGCAGACCAGAAACCAAAATAGATTTTTAAAAAATGCTTGAAAAGCTTGAAGTTTGGAGGTCTGCCTTAGAAAGAGTATTTTAACCCTGAAAAAAATACATTAAGCAATGAACTTTACTACTCTCTTGTCCCTATAAAATCACAGGAGAAATGGAGTGTCATTTCCCTTTTTAGAGGATAGTTGTTGTAGTGAAGATATTAAATGATTAAATAAATGATTTAAAT
>NW_011429172.1:0-529 GCF_000754665.1 Bison bison bison
CTCCTGTGGAGATCAGGAGGGTAGAAGGGGCTCAGAGGAAGTGGTGCCGGATAACCTCGGTGTTCCTCTCCAGGGAGACCCGGATGCCGGGGAACTTTGTGGGGGCGCATCAAGGGTGCCAAGTACCGTTTCGACCTCCAATTCCTAACGTGGGACTTCTCCTGAGACGCTGTAGCGGGAAAGGGCTTCATCTTGCGATGACGGGGGAACCACGTGATTTTTCTCGAGTTGCGGCGGGATTCTCGAGTTACGACGGGGAATTCGGGATGCCTCTTGTGTTGGCCCAGGGAAGTCCAATCTTCCATTCGAGTTGCGAAGGAAAGCTGGGGATTGCTCTCGAGTCACTGCAGTGCCAATAGACCTCATCTGGGCTTGTGTCCCGAAGCCAATGTTCCTCTCCAGGGGCGACCGGGATCTCGAGGTTGCATTCCAGACGCACCCGGGGAGACAGGCATTCATCTCGAGTGGAAGCAAAGAACCCCGCTCTGTTCTCGAGTCGCGACGGCTATCTCTTGGAGCTCACTGGGTG
>NW_011429173.1:0-744 GCF_000754665.1 Bison bison bison
CTGGTCTTCCCCGGGGTCCCCTGCGGGGGAAGGAGGAGTTGAGGCCACCCTGGAAACACCCCTCAGTGAGGACGAGTACCAGGCCCTCCTCGACATGCTGCCAGGCTCCCCAGGCCCTGGGGCTTAGAGGGAGAGGAAGGAAGGGGCCACCTTCTCCCCCTAGCCACGTTCAGGTCTCCTTGCCTGGGATGTGGGGCCACGGAGCTCGGGGAAAGGTTGGGTGGGTGGGAGCTGTTTTGTGTGGGAAGAGGAGAGAATACAGACGGGATGTCTACGGACAACCCTGGGGACAAACCCGAGTGCTGGACCTTTGGGAAGCTGGGCCCCGCCCCAAACGGGGACACCCTACCTGAAGCCTCAAGCCCTCCCTGCATGGCAGTGACCAAGGGGCTGCCTCAGAGGGAACATTCCATGGGCCCGGGAAAGAAACCCCGTGCCCGGCACAAGTTCTTTGTGTCTGGCTCTTCTGTCTTCTGGTCCCGTCTTTCCAGCAGTCCACACAGGAGAACTCCTTCCCTATGCCAGGGGCAGCAGAGGGAGGGGGAGCGGGGAGACCGGGGAGTGCAAAGGTGGGAGGGTGGGAGGTGCGAAGGTGGGAGGGGGCCGAGGTGGGTGGGGGGCGCGAGGGAGAGGAGTGGGGAAGGCGTGAGTGGGAGAGGCGGGAGGAGGGAGGGAGGGCGGGGGGGAGGTTGGGGGACGAGGAGGGGAGGGGAGGGGAGGAGGGGGGGGTCGGGGGGAGGGGGG
>NW_011429174.1:0-513 GCF_000754665.1 Bison bison bison
AGATGAGGTCTATTGGCCCTGCAGTCACTCGAGAGCAATCCCCAGCTTTCCTTCGCAACTCGAATGGAAGATTGGACTTCCCTGGGCCAACACAAGAGGCATCCCGAATTCCCCGTCGTAACTCGAGAATCCCGCCGCAACTCGAGAAAAACCACGTGGTTCCCCCGTCATCGCAAGATGAAGCCCTTTCCCGCTACAGCGTCTCAGGAGAAGTCCCACGTTAGGAATTGGAGGTCGAAACGGTACTTGGCACCCTTGATGCGCCCCCACAAAGTTCCCCGGCATCCCGGTCTCCCTGGAGAGGAACACCGAGGTTTTCCGGCACCACTTCCTCTGAGCCCCTTCCAGCCTCCTGATCTCCACAGGAGGGTCGACTCCCCTGCTTTGTCTGGAAGGGGTTCCCGACCTTCCGGTCGCACCTCAGGATGAGGCCGGTCTCACGACGACATTCCAGACCGTGGCCTCGTGGGTGCTTCCACATTGCGAAGCACCCCGATTTCCCGGTCCCCTCTT
>NW_011429175.1:0-595 GCF_000754665.1 Bison bison bison
CAAAAGAAGACCATAGCAAAAAATCAACAAAGACAAAAGACTGGTTCTTTGAAAGGATAAATAAAATTGACAAACCATTAGCCAGACTCATACAATAAACGAAAAGGGAGAAAAAAGTCAAATCAATAAAACTTAGAAATGAAAATGGAGAGATCACAACAGACAACACAGAAATACAAAGGATCATAAGAGACTACTATCAACAATTATATGCCAATAAAATGGACAACGTGGAAGAAATGGACAAACTTCTTAGAAAAGTACAACTTTCCAAAACTCTACCAGGAAGAAATAGAAAATCTTAACAGACCCATCACAAGCACGGAAATTGAAACTGTAATCAAAAATCTTCCAGCAAACAAAAGCCCAGGTCCAGACGGCTTCACATCTGAATTCTACCAAAAATTTAGAGAAGAGCTAACACCTATCCCTGCTCAAACTCTTCCAGAAAATTGCAGAGGAGGTAAACTTCCAAACTCATTCTATGAGGCCACCATCACCCTAAATACCAAAACCTGACAAAGATCCCACAAAAAAAAGAAACTACAGGCCATATCACTGATGAACATAGATGCAAAAATCCTTAACAAAATTT
>NW_011429176.1:0-645 GCF_000754665.1 Bison bison bison
AGGCCCTCTTCCAATGCACCAAACCCAGTGGAGTGCCGAGAGGCCCCTCCCACCTTCAGTTTCCCTGACTTCTCAGAGTCACCATGGGAAGCCCCCTGAGGTCAATTCACAAGTCAAGGGAACCCAGGGTGTCCTGCCTCAACCCGAGAAAGACCTCGAGAGACCTTCTTCAACACGTCTCGAGGCCAGATTCCCCTACTATGACTTGAGAGCAATGACGCGCTCCCCCTCGCCATTCGCATGGAGACCCGACTTCCCTGGCGCCTCACGAGAGGCTCACTGACCTCGCCGTTTACCTGGCGAGAAACCGCACACTGGGGCCGCTGCTCGAGAACAACCCTGAGACTCCCCCGTCATCGCGAGATGAGGGCCTTCGTCTCCTGCATGGCTTATAGACCAATCTCGCGACCTCTCTCCAAACGCCTCAGGAGGCTTGACTCCCTTAGTCCAGCCAGGGGGCTCCAAGAGATACCCGTCGCGACTCGAGAGCAGAGCGGGGTTCTTTGCTTCCACTCGAGATGAATGCCTGTCTGCCCGGGTGCTTCTGGAATGCAACCTCGAGATCCCTCTCGGCCCTGGATAGGAATATAGACTTCTGGACACAAGCCTAGATGAGGTCTATTGGCCCTGCAGTCACTCGAGAGC
>NW_011429177.1:0-673 GCF_000754665.1 Bison bison bison
GAACACTCCACAGATGACCTGCATGAGTTTGGTGTCTTGCTTTTTTCGGTTTAAAGTGAACTTCTGCATCCATAATTCCCTGTCTCCTCTGATTCATAGTTGTTGCAGATCTTAGCACTGTGTCATTTAGTCCCGTTTGTCCATCCCTTTCTGAAGTTAATCCACACATTAGCGACTCCAGAGATGCCTTGCTTGAAGTGATACAGCTGGCTAGAGGAAGTAAAATTCCCCATTCATAGGAGCTGTTGAACTGGACATCCTGGAAAAGATGAGTATAAGGTGTGAATAAGTCTCAATTTGTTCTTTCTGCTCACTCACAGAGCTGCCTAGCATAGTTTGCTTCATTATCATTATAAACAGATTTGTATAAAAATAGTCTGTGCATTGTTCTTTTGGCCTTTTAACAGAAAGCAGATTTACTCCTGCTTTAAGGAAGGCTACACCTGCCATTGACCTGTGACATGATAGAGGTCAAAGGGCATGGCCTCTCCTTAGCTGCTGAAGTCACAGTATATCCTTGGCATGAGGATAGCCAGCCTAGGCCATCCTTCCATCAGTCTGCTTTTCCAGTATCCTAGCATTTGTCTTCTATGCAAGACATTTGAAAATAAAACTGAACATCAGTTCAGTTCAGTCGCTCAGTCGTGTCCAACTCTTTGCAACACCATGAACT
>NW_011429178.1:0-809 GCF_000754665.1 Bison bison bison
CGACGGCTATCTCTTGGAGCTCACTGGGTGGACTAAAGGGAGTCAGGCCTCCTGAGGCGTTTGAAGAGAGGTCGCGAGGTTGGCCTCTAGGCCATGCAGGAGACGAAGGCCCTCATCTCCGCGATGACGGGGGAGTCTCGGGGTGGTTCTCGAGCGGCGGCCCCAGGGTGCGGTTTCTCACGAGGTACGACGGCGAGGTCAGTGAGCCTCTCGTGGGGCGCCAGGGAAGTCGGGTCTCCATGCGAGTGGCGAGGGGGAGCGCGTCATTGCTCTCGAGTCATGGGAGGGGAACCTGGCCTCGAGACGTGTTGAAGAAGGTCTCTCGAGGTCTTTCTCGGGTTGAGGCAGGAACCCCTGGCTTCCCTCGACTTGTGCAGGTGACCTCAGGGGGCTTCTCATGGTGGCTCTGAGAAGTCAGGGAAACTGGAGGTGGGGGGGGGGGCCGTCTCAGGACTCCACGGGGTTTGGTGCATTGGAAGAGGGCCTCATCTCCAGTTGAGGCAGGAACCTCAGGGATCCTCTGATTTCAGACTCCGATCGCAGGGTCCCTGCAGTCTGGGGACAGGAGAGTCAGGCCTCGTCTTGGGTTGAGGCATGGAACTCCGCTTGCCTCTCGAGGTGTCCCAGGGGAGAGAGGCCACTTGTCGAGCGGTATTTGGAACCTGGGGGTCTTTTCCGGACGATGCACGGGCGAGTCACTGCCCCTTCGTGTTGACTTCATTCACAGGGTGGAGTTCGGAGAGGTGTCCGGGCATCGGGTTCTTACCAAGAGGGGACCGGGAAATCGGGGTGCTTCGCAATGTGGAAGC
>NW_011429179.1:0-501 GCF_000754665.1 Bison bison bison
TCATAAGTTTACATAAATATCAGAAACATTAAATTCTAAAATATTTTCTCTATGGTATTCATGAATTTTTCACTAATTAAAAACCCTGTAATATCTTCGGGTCCATGTAACAAGTATTAACAGAGTAAAGATTCCATCGAGTTCAAAATGTAGTCTTTGTTGTATACTGGATGCTGTATAAACATCTGGAGAATTTGTGCAGGTAAACTGGAAACACACACACAGAAAAGTCAGTCCTGGGTTGGCAGCTGGTGCCCCAGCCCCTGCCCCTCCTGACACCCCCACCCCCCACCCCATTGGGCTTCAGCTGCTTTGAGAATTCAGAGAAACATGGAGGACCAAGCAGATCAAGGAGAGAACTCTGTGGCTGACTTTATTCTGACATATAGCTAAAAGCTGCTAGGTAAAAAAAACTCAAAAGACCCAATCCAGCTTTCTAGCTGAGATGTGAACAGGACAGAGCAAGACAGCCTCCTGCCCTAGAGTTGCTCGAGCAGGGCT
>NW_011429180.1:0-634 GCF_000754665.1 Bison bison bison
ACTGCCCCTTCATGTTGACTTCATTCACAGGGTGGAGTTCGGAGAGGTGTCCGGGCATCGGGTTCTTAAAAAGAGGGGACCTTGAAATCGGGGAGCTTTGCAATGTGGAAGCACCACGAGGCCACGTCTGGAATGTCGTCGTGAGACCGGCCTCATCCTGAGGTGCGACCGGAAGGTCAGGAACCCCTTCCAGACAAAGCAGGGGAGTCGACCCTTCTGTCGAGGTCAGGAGGATAGAAGGGGCTCAGAGGAAGTGGTGCTGGAAACCCTGGGTGTTCCTCTCCAGGGAGACCAGGATGCCGGGGAACTTTGTGGGGTGTATCAAGGGTGCCAAGTACCGTTTCGACCTCCAGTTCCTAACGTGGGACATCTCCTGAGAGGCTGTAGCGGAACAGGGCTTCTTCTTGCGATGATGGGGGAACCACGTGGTTTTTCTCGAGTTGCGGCGGGATTCTCGAGTTACGACGGGGAATTCGGGATGCCTCTTGTGTTGGCCCAGGGAAGTCCAATCTTCCATTCGAGTTGCGAAGGAAAGCTGGGGATTGCTTTCGAGTGACTGCAGGGACAATAGACCTCAGCTAGGCTTGTGTCCAGAAGCCAATGTTCCTCTCCAGGGGCGACCGGGATCTCGGGG
>NW_011429181.1:0-657 GCF_000754665.1 Bison bison bison
ACCAAATTAGAGTGTCCAAAGGATATTAAAAGTTGGCGTAATAAAATTTGCCTCCCTGTCTTGGGTCAAGCATGACTATTTAATTCACAATACACTAAAAATAACATCAATGTGATTTTTCCTCTTGGCTTTCAAAGAGACCGTAAACAATACTTTCTCTTAGGCACACAGAGTAGGAGAAAAGAATCTTTCTACTCTTACCAGAATCTAGGCTAAGTTTGCCCTGAACCAGCAAAGAATTTCTTTTTGAGTCTCAGAAGTCACCCACAAAACAAATTCAAAAAAAGTAAACGCGTTAGGTATGTCAGAACAGAAGTGGTGCTGTGGCAGCCGTGAGACAGGAGTATGTCACCAGCACAGAATTGAAGGAATCTTGATGCTAGTCACCTATTACAGCAGTTAGCCACCCACAGCATAAAGAAGCCTTGGAGGAAGACAGTGGTATAATATTTATCTTCCCTTCCCCACCTCCAAACACACTAGAACTAAAATAGAGTTGTGGGTGAAATTTACTGGTGAGTGTTGATCCGTCGCACTGGAATAATAAAAATGTCACAAAATCTCCTTTAATTCACACTCCTTTCTCTATACCCATTTTGAGTAAGACTTGGCAAGGGAGAATTGAGGTCTATGTGATTTTTGTCAGAAAGGTCCTTT
>NW_011429182.1:0-568 GCF_000754665.1 Bison bison bison
AGAGGAACCCTGAGGTTCCTGCCTCAACTGAAGATGAGGCCCTCTTCCAATGCACCAAACCCAGTGGAGTGCCGAGAGGCCCCTCCCACCTCCAGTTTCCCTGACTTCTCAGAGCCACAATGAGAAGCCCCCTGAGGTCACCTGCACAAGTCGAGGGAAGCCAGGGTGTCCTGCCTCAACCTGAGAAAGAACTCGAGAGACCTTCTTCAACACGTCTCGAGGCCAGATTCCCCTACTATGACTTGAGAGCAATGACGCGCTCCCCCTCGCCACTCGCATGGAGACCCGACTTCCCTGGCGCCCCACGAGAGGCTCACTGACCTCGCTGTCGTACCTCGTGAGAAACCGCAGACTGGGGCCGCCGCTCGAGAACCACCCCGAACCTCCCCCGTCATCGCGACTTGAGGGCCTTCGTCTCCTGCGTGGCCTAGAGGCCAACCTCGCGACCTCTCTCCAAACGCCTCAGGAGGCTTGACTCCCTTTAGTCCACCCAGTGAGCTCCAAGATATACACGTCGCGACTCGGAGCAGAGCGGGGTTCTTTGCTTCCACTCGAGATGGATGCCTGT
>NW_011429183.1:0-611 GCF_000754665.1 Bison bison bison
CACAACATAGTGAGATCCTGAACTTGACTGAGACTATCCAGTCTTCTGAAAATTCCCCTCTCTTCTTTTCTTATTCTTAAGTTCTATGTCCTCTGGTTGTTGTCATCATTTTTAAGTCTTCCTCAATCCTCCCAAGCAAAAAATTCAATTGACCCAATTGGAAAGCCCTGAATTCTATTGCTTATTCTTTGATTACTACCCATGTGACTATGTTTAGTTACAAATAAGAAAGTAGACTCTTCTTTAAAATAGTTGAATTCTCAATGTTTAAACATAGCGTATATGCCTAGTATTACACACACACAAACAAACATATGTTGTATTTTGAATGGGTAAGTTTTTGGCAACTGATAAATCCAGAAATTAAAACTTCTCTTGGAACAATAAGACCATTAAATGAAATAGTGGTTTACAATCATGCCTAATACAGGAAGTATTAAAAAATAACTATATTATTATAAAATCATCTACAACAAATAAATATATGTAAAGTTCTAAGGAAACCTCATGTAGGGAGATCACATTAGTAGATGAGATAAGTAAAATCACAAAACAATTAAAAATTAATAAATCTGAGTCCTTAGGATGTGTAAGAGTTTACCATGTCCTAC
>NW_011429184.1:0-505 GCF_000754665.1 Bison bison bison
GTAATGTCTCTGCTTTTGAATATGCTGTGTAGGTTGGTTATAACTTTCCTTCCAAGGAGTAAGCGTCTTTTAATTTCATGGCTGCAGTCACCATCTGCAGTGATTTTGGAGCCCCAAAAAATAAAGTCTGAAACTGTTTCCACTCTTTCCCCATCTATTTCCCATGAAGTGATGGGACCAGATGCCATGATCTTTGTTTTCTGAATGTTGAGCTTTAAGCCAACTTTTTCATGCTCCTCTTTCACTTTCATCAAGAGGCTTTTGAGTTCCTCTTCATTTTCTGCCATGAGGGTGGTGTCATCTGCATATCTGAGGTTATTGATATTTCTCCCGGCAATCTTGATTCCAGCTTGTGTTTCTTCCAGTCCAGCGTTTCTCATGATGTACTCTGCATATAAGTTAAATAAGCAGGGTGACAATATACAGCCTTGACAAACTCCTTTTCCTATTTGGAAACAGTCTGTTGTTCCATGTCCAGTTCTAACTGTTGCTTCCTGACCTGCAT
>NW_011429185.1:0-502 GCF_000754665.1 Bison bison bison
TACTTTGTGACACTCTTCCAAATGACCGTGGTCATGCTCAAATTTCATCTCATGATACAAGACAGTGCCCTCTCCTTCCGTGCTGTGAGCTGATAGTCTATAGGGAAACAGCCAAGAGGGTAAATCTTCTTTTTAAATGTAAAGAGGCAGAAATAGGGATATTATGTAAGAAAAATACAGTGATCTTTAGAATATGTTCTCTTGGGAACCAGAAAGCTTTAGGCATCAGCTTGCCTGGAAGCTGCAAAACTCACTCTCTTCTCTCACATTTCCTAGCATTCAAAGCTGGCAGACAGAGGAAGAGAAGACAGTCAGAATGTGAGCATCCTTAACTCTGGAACCTAGAGAATGTTTCTCTGACCTTTGCTGGGAGTTGGATTTAAAGTAAGGCTTTGCTTTATTAATTTGTAGTACTAGTGTTAGTCACTCAGTTGTGTCCGACTCTGCGATCCCATGGACTCCCTCCAGAACGCCCTGCCAAGCTTCTCTGTCCATGGAATTC
>NW_011429186.1:0-591 GCF_000754665.1 Bison bison bison
AAAGATTGATTAGAAATTGTATTGGTGAATGGTTTTTCACTTGTTGGGCCATTGTTTGCTGCTAAGTTTCCATATCCCTTACCTGCTGTGTCCCTGGCAGTGTATTGATTAATATAATTGGTGTAAGTAGTAGCTTTAATGTTTGTAACCTGGGACCCTTGAGTTAATTCTTTTTCTTGTTATAGCCCACCACACCTTTGCTCTGTAGGAATGCAACTTTATCTAATGCTTTTTTGGAGGGTGGCTCCTGACCAACCACCTTTAGAGAAAAATAAGTTTTCTGAAGAAAAGGTCTTAAAATGTTAACAGGCCTCCGGGCCAGAAGATGATGCAAATCACCTAAGCTTTTGCATATGATAAGTTTGCAGGAAGAAAGCCTGGTTTGCTGCAAGACTCTAACCCTTCCCCCATTATCCTCTATGCATAACTTAAGGTATAAAAACTACTTTGAAAAAAAAAGTAGACGGGCCTTGTTCACCGAAACTTGGTCTCACCATGTCGTTCTTTCTCTTACCTTCTGGCTGAATTATTCAGCCTCTTTTGTCCACTGAATTTCCTCACTGAGCTATCCTCATTCTATTACTCTTTATA
>NW_011429187.1:0-749 GCF_000754665.1 Bison bison bison
CTGCCATTGACGAATGAAAGGAGGGAGACTGTGCTCTACCTCCGGAGGAAGGAGAGGGCTTACAGGACGCTGCGGCCGGGCGCCCTGACGAGCCCCCTCCCCCTCTACACAAACCTTTAAAAATTTATCCAACAATTTCTGATTTAAGGCGACTACTCCACCTCCGCTTGCACCTCCCAGGGCCTAAGAATTCCCCAGTTTACATCCAAAGCCTCCCAGAGCATTGCCTAAAGCTGAAAAAGATAAAAAAGACTTCTTTTAAACAAAGGAGCTTTTAAAAAATACACAGTATACAGAGCCTGCTCCTTGAAGAAAACCCCCCTCAGGGGGGGCCTCACTCAAGCAAAAAAAAATAAATAAATAAAAAGAGAAAAAAAAAGGTAAAAAAAAATAAGAGAAAGATCTAAAGATAGAGAAAAAGCTAAAGAGTGAAAAGGAGAGAGGAACAGAGAGGGAAGGAATCAGGGAATGCAGCAAGATTGAGAAAGGAAGAAAGGAAGTTAGAAAAAGAGATACAGAGAGAAAGAGAGGGACGAGGGAAGAAAAAGAGAGAAAGAGGGTAAAGGGAAAGAAACAAAGGAAAGAGAAGGGTAGCGAAAAATGAAGGGGGAGAAAAAAGTGAGAAAAAGCAGGAAGAGAGGAAGAGAGAGACTGTAAGAGACGCTGTGACCAGGTGCCCTGGCGAGCTCCCCCCTCCCCCCACCCCCCTGCGCAAAACCTTAAAAAAAAAAACAAAAAACACTTAACAA
>NW_011429188.1:0-558 GCF_000754665.1 Bison bison bison
AGCAAAAGAGACACTGATGTATAGATCAGTCTTATGGACTCTGTGGGAGAGGGAAAGGGTGGGGAGATTTGGGAGAATGGCATTGAAACATGTATAATATCATGTATGAAACGAGTCGCCAGTCCAGGTTTGATGCACGGTACTGGATGCTTGGGGCTGGTGCACTGGGACGACCCAGAGGGAGAGTAGGGGAGGGAGGAGGGAGGAGGGTTCAGGATGGGGAATGCGGGTATACCTGTGGTGGATTCAGTGCGATATTTGGCAAAACTAATACAATATTGTAAAGTTTAAAAAAAAAAAGAATCATCGGTGGTTAAGAAACTTAAAAGACAGAAAATATACTAACATGAGTTCCAGAAGGAAGAAAACATAAAATAGTATTTAAAGAAAAAAATGGCTGGAAATTTTCCAAAACACTTAAAAACTACAAAATCTGAGGATTAATAAGTAAGAACACTCTTAATAAATCTATTTCTCATCACACTGGAATTAAACATCAAAGTAAAAAATGGTATTGTAAGGACAACCAGAGATACAATTCCAAAAAAAAGAGAAAAA
>NW_011429189.1:0-812 GCF_000754665.1 Bison bison bison
AACGCGGGAGAGAAGAGGCTGGCTGCCGGCGGGTGCTTGCAAGCCTGTTACTGGGAAGGACCGAGTGAGCTTCCACACCGGCGGAGCTCCAGCTCTGCGCCCAGGCGCGATAGCACAGAGCCCCGGCTGAGAGGCTGCTCTGGGCTGGGCGAGCCTCCCCAAGCCCTGCACAGCTTCTAGCGTTCGCGCCCGGGAAGGAGCAGGCTGCGGGAGTGTGGGAGACGTGACTGGTGCCTGACTGGTGCCTCAGCTCAGCTCTCGCCTTCCCTTCGGACCTAGGAGCCAGGCGTCCTTGCAGAGGGCTTAGGGGCTGGGGGGTGTGGCACACTGCCAAAGCCTCCCGCAGGGAGAGCTCTTTCCGAGGGAAGGAAGCGCCCCAGGCTGCGATTCCCAAGCTGGTGCTTCCCCGCCCAGACTAAGCGCCGCACGGAGGGAATCAGGGTCCCGGTGCCCCTGGCTTCGGGAGGCAGCTCCACAGCCAGAGTGTCGCTCCGTTTGTGCCCAGAAAGCGCCTGCCAGACCGGGCCTTCCCTGGAGCTAGTCCTCCCGCCTTAGAGGCAGGTGGATGTGCTGTGTCGGGCTTCCCCTGTGCGTTTGGGCTCCCTAGCACAGCCGCAGCGCAAGGGAACCAGCCCATGATCAGTGAGCTCCGGGCAGTACTTTGGTCCCAGGTTTGGAGCCCAATGCCCGGAACGCGGGAGAGAAGAGGCTGGCTGCCGGCGGGTGCTTGCAAGCCTGTTACTGGGAAGGACCGAGTGAGCTTCCACACCGGCGGAGCTCCAGCTTCTGCACCCAGGCGCGATAGCACAGAG
>NW_011429190.1:0-898 GCF_000754665.1 Bison bison bison
GTGTGCCTGCCTGTGGCTCGTCTGCTCTCTCAGGAAGGTCGAGGGCTTGGCGTGGGGGCAAAGGGGGGGCCTCGGTAGTGCGAAGGGGAGGGGCTGAGGCGCTCCGGTCGACCGCGCCTCCCTGGCTTCTGGTGGGTTTGGGCACCGGACAGGTGCCGGGCAAGTTGGGCGCTCAAGTTTCGCTGCGTCTAGGCCCGCAGGAGGTTCAGAGGCCCCTGGGCCGCGGGGGTTGGGAGGCGGCGGGCGCCGAAGACCGACACCTCCGGGGCCGCGCGGGCCTGAGCAGCGAATGGGATCGGGGGGAGGCCCGGCTCAGCGAGCGCGGCCGGGTCTGGAGTGGCCGCGGGTGGGAGGGCGCCGAGACTTCTGCACCCCTCAGCCCAGCCCCCAGGCCCCGCGCGCACGCATGCACGCACGCCCTCCCGGTCAATGGGGGGTCCTGGAAGCCCCTCGGGCCCCCGGGCCCGGCCAGGCGCTTGCTGGTCTGGTGTTGGCGGTGTTCGGGGGGTGGGGGGGGGGGGCGGGCCGGCGTCAGCAGGCTGGAGTCCGGTCGCGGGTCGTGCGGCTCAAGTACAGCATGCCCCGCGAAGAGAGGTGCGGCCCGTTGGCCCAACCTGCAGGACAGAGCGAAAGGGAGGCGAAGCGCAAGGCTCTTAGGGCGCCCCGAGCCAACCGCCACCGTCTCAGGCCGTATCAGCCTGAAGGCGCCCGATCTCGTCTGATCTCGGAAGCTAAGCAGGGTCGGGCCTGGTTAGTATCTTGGATGGGAGACCACCTGGGAATCCCGGGTGCTCGAGGTCTTTTTGCCTTAGCAGAAGAGGTCCTTTAGCCCCCGCCGCGCCGTCCCGATTCCTTGGACTCCCCCCCGCAGCCCCCAGCCCCCTCCCGGGCCGCGGGG
>NW_011429191.1:0-614 GCF_000754665.1 Bison bison bison
AATTCATTCAGTAAACATTTATCGAGCCCAAGATGCTATGGACATAGAGGTTTGTGAAAACACTTACTGTTTCTGTGCTCAGAGAGCTACAATCTAGAGAGGAGATATTAATCAGAGTCACATGAACAATAAAAATTAGCTATTGTTATTATTAATAAGAGATTTCTCTGGATTTCCCCATGCTTCTACTTCTAAGCCTTGCTGTGATTTTCCCATTACAACCCAAGAAGGGCTAATACCAAAGGTGAGTGGGCTAAAACTCTTCCATGCCCATACAGGGACGGAAGAGCAGGAAAGCTCTTTGCTCATCTGTCAGCTCATCGACCTCTGAGAGAAGCTGCCCTCAAGTTCTAATTGCCTGCTGCAAACTCCACAGTGTCTGGGGAGGGGGGCGACGTGATCCACGGACAGCCCTGCCATCACGCTGCGTTGCTACAGTAAGGATGCCCTTTATTGATCAGACTAGCCTGGAGTCATGTAACTCCCTAGGCTGCCACTGGGCTCCGCAAGGGGCAGTTGGCAGCAGCGGCATCTGTCTGGACCAAGAGTGACCCCCAGCTCTGCCCTCTCTCCCACCCCGGACACATGAAGGCTGCCCACAAAACACCTAATGC
>NW_011429192.1:0-510 GCF_000754665.1 Bison bison bison
TGATGGACATCTAGGTTGCTTCCATGTCCTGGCTATTATAAACAGTGCTGCGATGAACATTGGTGTACACGTGTCTCTTTCCCTTCTGGTTTCCTCAGTGTGTATGCCCAGCAGTGGGATTGCTGGATCATAAGGCAGTTCTATTTCTAGTTTTTAAAGGACTCTCCACACTGTTATCCATAGTGGCTGTACTAGTTTGCATTCCCACCAACAGTGTAAGAGGGTTCCCTTTTCTCCACGCCCTCTCCAGCATTTATTATTTGTAGACTTTTGGATCGCAGCCATTCTGACTAGTGTGAAATGGTACCTCATAGTGGTTTTGATTTGCATTTCTCTGATAATGAGTGATGTTGAGCATCTTTTCATGTGTTTGTTAGCCATCTGTATGTCTTCTTTGGAGAAATGTCTATTTAGTTCTTTGGCCCATTTTTTGATTGGGTCATTTATTTTTCTGGAATTGAGCTGTAGGAGTTGCTTGTATATTTTTGAGTATTAGTTGTTTGTCAGTTG
>NW_011429193.1:0-599 GCF_000754665.1 Bison bison bison
GAGATGAGAACATAAAACTGGTATCTTTTGTGATCAGCATAATTTTAAGAACTTGGAATCTGTGGCAATAATGACTAAAAATGATAAGAGCTGGTTTTCAAATAAAGCGTAATGGGAAGCCTGGAAAAGAAATAGCTTCTAAAGTGAAACTCAAAATGAAGCAAATTAAGTCTCAAGTATATTCTATGCAAGTCCCTGATGATTGTGTGGAGTGAGGGAGGAGGAGGAGTGTTTTATTTCTCTGACTGTACTTTTTTTTTCTTCTTGACTAACTGCATGCTGATTCAGAGGTCCAAAGTTATTTATAAATCTGGATATTTAGAAATAAAGGTTTGGGGGGTATTTTAATTAGAACAAGCATTTAGTGATTGTGATAGGATATATCTGCTATATGATTTCACAACCATAAGTTAAATTATTACAGAGTTGGTAAAATCTACATGATGTAAACAGTTTGGTATTCTGCATCTAAAAAATGCATCATATCAACTTGAAAACTGACACCAGCTTGAATTCTATGCGTTACTCTCTTTGAATATTAAAACTTGAGTCATCCAAAGGCACTATTTTCTTTTGCTGTGATGTGAGAAAATTGTATA
>NW_011429194.1:0-634 GCF_000754665.1 Bison bison bison
ACGTGAGGAATTGGAGGTCGAAACGGTACTTGGCACCCTTGATGCGCCCCCACAAAGTTCCCCGGCATCCCGGTCTCCCTGGAGAGGAACACCGAGGTTTTCCGGCACCACTTCCTCTGAGCCCCTTCTACCCTCCTGATCTCCACAGGAGGGTCGACTCCCCTGCTTTGTCTGGAAGGGGTTCCCGACCTTCCGGTCGCACCTCAGGATGAGGCCGGTCTCACGACGACATTCCAGACGTGGCCTCGTGGGTGCTTCCACGTTGCGAAGCACCCCGATTTCCCGGTCCCCTCTTGATAAGAACCCGATGCCCGGACACCTCTCCGAACTCCACCCTGTGAATGAAGTCAACACGAAGGGGCAGTGACTCGCCCGTGCGTCGGCCGGAAGAACCCCCAGGTTCCAAATACAGCTCGACAAGTGGCCTCTCTCCCCGGGGACACCTCGAGAGGCAAGCGGAGTTCCATGCCTCAACCCAAGACGAGGCCTGACTCTCCTGTCCCCAGCCTGCAGGGACCTTGCGATCGGAGTCTGAAATCAGAGGATCCCTGAGGTTCCTGCCTCAGCTGGAGATGAGGCCCTCTTCCAATGCACCAAACCCCGTGGAGTCCCGAGAGGCCCCTCCCACCTCCAG
>NW_011429195.1:0-663 GCF_000754665.1 Bison bison bison
AGATCTCAACGTAAGACCAGAAACTATAAAACTCCTAGAGGAGAACATAGGCAAAACACTCTCCGACATACATCACAGCAGGATCCTCTATGACCCACCTCCCAGAATATTGGAAATAAAAGCAAAAATAAACAAATGGGACCTAATTAAACTTAAAAGCTTCTGCACATCAAAGGAAACTAGTAGCAAGGTGAAAAGACAGCCTTCAGAATGGGAGAAAATAATAGCAAATGAAGCAACCGACAAACAACTAATCTCAAAAATATACAAGCAACTCCTACAGCTCAACTCCAGAAAAATAAATAGACCCAATCAAAAAAATAGGGACCAAAGATACTAAATAGACATTTCTCCAAAGAAGACATACAGATGGCTAACAAACACATGAAAAGATGCTCAACATCACTCATTATCAGAGAAATGCAAATCAAAACCACTATGAGATACCATTTCACACCAGTCAGAATGGCTGCAATCCAAAAGTCTACAAATAATAAATGCTGGAGAGGGTGTCGAGAAAAGGGAACCCTCTTACACTGTTGGTGGGAATGCAAACTAGTACAGCCACTATGGAGAACAGTGTGGAGATTCCTTAAAAAACTGGAAATAGAACTGCCTTATGATCCAGCAATCCCACTGCTGGGCATACACACTGAGGAAACC
>NW_011429196.1:0-573 GCF_000754665.1 Bison bison bison
ACACAGTGTGCTGAGTGCCAGGCAGGAGGCCTTTACAGTGTGCTGTGAGAGGCCATCTAACCTGGACAACAGTTTTAGGAGGATTCCAGGAGGGTACTATCGCCTGAATCTTGAGCAAGTATTAGCCAGGTGAAGGAAAGAAGAGGGCCATCCAGTAGAGACTAGCACAACGAAGGTCTAGAATCATGAACAGCTGGCCCTGAGGAACTCTGGCTGAAGGAAAGGATCCAAAGCCTGGGTCAATCCCATCCCTGCCTGCCGCCAC
Source organism: Bison bison bison (assembly GCF_000754665.1). NCBI lineage: Eukaryota > Metazoa > Chordata > Mammalia > Artiodactyla > Bovidae > Bison > Bison bison. The sequence goes on from NW_011429196.1 coordinate 266, forward strand.
CCTTCCCAACCCCTCCCCATTTTCTCTCCCCTTTACTACAACTCCCTGTTTCCCCTGCATACATCTACACCTCCCTTGGCTTTCTCTTGATTTCCCTTCTGCACTCTGAGCTATACCCCATGTCTGTAAGTCTCTTCTTATACACATTCTTTCATTTTGCCACATGAGAGATTAAAGAAAATAAAAAATGAATGCTATGGAAATTTCAAACTTTTACATTCATCATTCTAAAGTGGTTACAACAGAGCTGTAAACATTAGCATTTAATTTGGGCTTCTAATTCAGACAAAATATAAGCTGCACCAAAT
>NW_011429197.1:0-550 GCF_000754665.1 Bison bison bison
ACAGTCTCCATGGTTTTGCCTTTCCCAGGATGTCATAGAGCTGGAATCATCCTGTGTAGCCTTTTTAGGTTAGCTTCTGTCACTTTCTGATAAGCTTTCAGGTTCTTCTATGTGTTCATGTCAACCACTCTCACCCCCTAGGAACTCTTTCTCATTTCTTTTTTGTTGGGGGCGGGAGTGTGAAACGATCCCCACAGTAAGTCTAGCCGTCATCATTCCTAGTTACAGATCTCTGTCCTTGTGACGAGAACTTGTAACGTGGCAGAAGCTGGAAATACGCAGGACAATGCTGACCGTTGCAGTCGCCCTGCACTGTATTACGTCCCTGTGGTTTACTTCCCCATTTCGCCTACCTCCGACTCCTCACCTCTAGCAGCCCCCAACCTGTTCTCTGTAGAGAGGAGCTTTGGGTTTTTGTTTCTTTGGGGTTGGATTTTTGGTTTCATTTTAGATTCCATGTATAAGCAAGATCATGTGGTATTGGTCTTCCTGTCTCTGATTTATTCACTGAACATAATACCCTAAGGCTGATACGCGTTATCTCAAATGG
>NW_011429198.1:0-561 GCF_000754665.1 Bison bison bison
CCTCCAGAAGGAACCACAAGACTTGCCTGAAATGGTCAAGGTATAAGTAATGGACTCAACGTTGGAAGGTCTCCACCTTTGCTATGGAAGTCAAACGATCTTCTTTGAAAATGAAAAATGGAGCCTACTGAACGTTCACATTCTTCTAGAGCATTTGAAAAAGCCCTAACTTGTAGAAATCTGCTGTACGAGTTCCTTGAAAGCAAGACCCTCTATGTATGGATATGTCTTCATGCCTTAGGTTGTGCCTCGAATATAGTGTACCCATCAACCCAGGAAAGGAAAGAATTGAATCGCCAAATATACAAAGAGATCAAAAGTGCCGAGCCAAGTGACCCCTTGAGGCTTCCAAGAGCTTTTCTGTCTTTCACACACTAAGTAAATACTGAGCACCTACGATGAGCTAGGAGGCATGTAATAAGTTTCAGGGAATAGAAGGCGGAGAGAAGAAGACACAGAGTTCCTGCTTTCTACTGAGACGACTCTAATGATACATCACAGGCAGATCCTTTGAGAACCTATAGAGGGGCCTCTTCCCTCACCACAAAACCTGGGTAGTCA
>NW_011429199.1:0-844 GCF_000754665.1 Bison bison bison
TTTCTTTCCTTCTACTAACCCTGGGGTTCTTCATTTCTTCCTTTTCTAGTTGCTTTAGGTGTAGAGTTAGGTTATTTATTTGACTTTTTTTCTTGTTTCTTGAGGTGTGCCTGTATTGCTATGAACTTTCCCCTTAGGACTGCTTTTACTGTGTCCCACAGGTTTTGGGTTGTTGTGTTTTCATTTTCATTCGTTTCTATGCAAATTTTTGATTTCTTTTTTTGATTTCTTCTTTGATTTGTTGGTTATTCAGCAGGGTGTTGTTCATCCTCCATATGTTGGAATTTTTAATAGTTTTTCTCCTGTAATTGAGATCTAATCTTACTGCATTGTGGTCAGAAAAGATGCTTGGAATGATTTCTATTTTTTTGTATTTACCAAGGCTAGTCTTTATGGCCCAGGATGTGATCTATCCTGGAGAAGGTTCCATGTGCGCTTGAGAAAAAGGTGAAGTTCATTGTTTTGGGATGAAATGTCCTATAGATATTAATTAGGTCTAACTGGTCTATTGTATCATTTAAAGTTTGTGTTTCCTTGTTAATTTTCTGTTTAGTTGATCTATCCATAGGTGTAAGTGGGGTATTAAAGTCTCCCACTATTATTGTGTTATTGTTAATTTCTCCTTTCATACTTGTTAGCATTTGTCTTACGTACTGTGGTGCTCCCGTGTTGGGTGCATATATATTTATAATTGTTATATCTTCTTCTTGGATTGATCCTTTGATCATTATGTAGTGGCCTTCTTTGTCTCTTTTCACAGCCTTTGTTTTAAAGTCTATTTTATCTGATATGAGTATTGCTACTCCTGCTTTCTTTTGGTCCCTATTTGCATGGAAAATCTTTT
>NW_011429200.1:0-505 GCF_000754665.1 Bison bison bison
TGCAGAGGTCAACAAGAGGTCAGCAAGAGATGGGAGACTGCAGTCCAGAGGTCCTAGCAACTTCCAGCGAGCAGCAAAGACCCAGCATAGTCAAAACGAATTCAATGTTACCAAAAACAATAAATAAATGGACAGAAGTTCTTTGAACACATGACTGAGATTAGGGGTGAGGCAGAACATGTATGTGCCAGGATACTCTTACAAGTACGAGAAAGCAAAGAAAGGAAAGACAACTCTCAAGCTGTCCAAAGTGATAAAAATGAATGAGTACACAGTTTTACCTGTATACACTAGCAGATAATAATCTGAAAAGGAATTTTTAAAAATATTCCCTTTCTATACTGTCAACATGAATCAAATGCTTTGCCACGGATGTCACGAGGATGCAAGACTGGCACACTGGAAAATTTCTACACCGTGGCTGAAAAAAGTCCTGAATACATGGACAGATATTCCATAGCGATGGAAAGACTTAAGATGGCAATACCATGGAATGCATCTTCAA
>NW_011429201.1:0-614 GCF_000754665.1 Bison bison bison
ATGACTGAGTGAACTGAACTGACTGAACTGAAAATGAGAATTATGAGCAAATTGTTTGCAAAAATGTTCTAAGTAAATCATAAATAGCAGATGGAAGAGCAAATCAAGAAGTGTTTGGGTAAAGCTCAGCACTTGAGTCCCAAATTATGATTGAATGACAAGTAGATGCCTTTAAACAGTTGACAGGCCATAAGAATAAATGATTCAAGGCTGAACTATTTCCCAAAATAAATTGACATGAAGAAAAATAAAATTATCACAAGAAATATAACAAATACCTCCAATAAACACAACCACTTGATAGACTTTAAAAAAAAAAAAAAAACATTTGATACTTAACCTATACAGCTACCCCAAAGTAAGAGCCTTAGCTCTGTACATATCTAAACAGATCAAATTTTGTAAAAAAAATTGTTCTTGAGAATATGCTTCCATTCTAACATTGTAATAGTCCACTACAAGAATTATACTTATTGATAGCTGCACTAAGCACTTCTACAAACATCAGTTAACTCATTAGCTATAATGATTCTGGAAAGGAAGAAGTTAGAAATGTAAGTAAGGTGCAGGTTTTCACAGGTCTTCTGACTCTACTAGTCCTCTTACATCCAACC
>NW_011429202.1:0-594 GCF_000754665.1 Bison bison bison
AAATAGATAGGGAGTTGGAGATAGACATGTTTACACTGCTGTATTTAAAATGGATAACTAACAAGGACCTACTGTATAGCACAGGGAACTCTGCTCTATATTATGTGGCAGCCTGGATAGGAGGGGCGTTAGGGGGAGTTTGTATGTCTTTGTACATATACAGCCATACATGTATATGTATGACTGAAAATAAATAAAAAGAGTGGATATTTAAAAAAAAGAATAAAATGTACTCAGGAAAATTCAGAGGGCTTAGAACAACTTGAGTTAGCATTCTACACACAATAGCCAAACTAACGACATATAAGCTGAGCACTAATTGTTTAGAAATAGTATAGTTTAGTGTCAAAGAGGTGGTGTTGGAGAAGATTCTTGAGAGTCCCTTGGACTGCAAGGAGATCCAACCAGTCCATTCTAGAGGAGATCAGCCCTGGGTGTTCTTTGGAAGGAATGATGCTGAAGCTGAAACTCCAGTACTTTGGCCACCTCATGCGAAGAGCTGACTCATTGGAAAAGTTCTGATGCTGGGAGGGATTGGAGGCAGGAGGGAGAAGGGGGACGACAGGATGAGATGGCCGGATGGCATTACGGACT
>NW_011429203.1:0-584 GCF_000754665.1 Bison bison bison
GGCTTTCCAAAGGAGTTTGTAGGTTAAACACTGTCACACCCAGGAATTATTAACTGGAACTGTAAGCTAACTCTTTTTTCAGAGAGAGGTAGTGGGGGAGAGCCCCCCGTAAAGTCAGAGGTTTAGGTGAAAGCACAAGCAGAAAGTAGGCAGACTCTGGTTTTGGGGGTATATGCTCGAGAATTTCCAGGGGGACTCCTGAAGCTCGATCCCGTCTTTGCGTATGCCGAGCCTCCTTCCTCATGACCTTTGTCATGGGCGGAGTACCTCACTGGCTCCCAGCAGTGATAGAATTCCAATTGAGCTATTCCAGATCCTGAAAGATGATGCTGTGGAAAGTGCTGCACTCAATATGCAATATGCAATATGCACTCAATATGCAATATCCCGGCTCACGGCAGTAGGGGAATCTGTCCTCGAGACGTGTTGAAGAAGGTCTCTCGAGGTCTTTCTCGGGTTGAGGCGGGAAACCCTGGTGTCCCTCGACTTGTGCAGGTGACCTCAGGGCGCTTCTCATGGTGGCTCTGAGAATTCAGGGAAACTGGAGGTGGGAGGGGCCTCGTCGGCACTCCACGTGGGTTTGG
>NW_011429204.1:0-592 GCF_000754665.1 Bison bison bison
TGAGATCTTTAATCCATTTTGAGTTTACTTTTGTATATGGTGTTAGAAAGTGTTCTAGTTTCATTCTTTTACAAATGGTTGACCAGTTTTCCCAGCACCACTTGTTAAAGAGATTGTCTTTAATCCATTGTATATTCTTGCCTCCTTTGTCAAAGATAAGGTGTCCATATGTGCGTGGATTTATCTCTGGGCTTTCTATTTGTTTCAGTGATCTATATTTCTGTCTTTGTGCCAGTACCATACTGTCTTGATAACTGTGGCTTTGTTAGTAGAGCCTCGAAGTCAGGTAGGTTGATTCCTCCAGTTCCATTTTCTTTCTTCTAAGATCGCTTTGGTCTATTCGAGGTTTTTTGGTTATTTCCTATACAAATTAGTGAATTAATTTGTTCTAGCTCTGTGAAGAATAACCGTTGGTAGCTTGATAGGGATGGCATTGAATCTATAAATTGCTTTGGGTAGTATACTCATTTCACTATATTGATTCTTCCAATCTGTGAACATGGTATATTTCTCCATCTATTAGTGTCCTCTTTGATTTCTTTCACCAGCGTTTTATAGTTTTCTATATATAGGTCTTTTAGTTTCTTTAGGT
>NW_011429205.1:0-690 GCF_000754665.1 Bison bison bison
AATGTTCCCTTGGTATCTCTAATTTTCTTGAAGAGATCCCTAGTCTTCCCCACTCTGTTGTTTTCCTCTATTTCTTTGCATTGATTGCTGAGGAAGGCTTTCTTATCTCTTCTTGCTATTCTTTGGAACTCTGCATTCAGATATTTATATCTTTCCTTTTCTCCTTTGCTTTTCACTTCTCTTCTTTTCACAGCTATTTGTAAGGCCTCCCCAGACAGCCATTTTGCTTTTTTCTATTTCTTTTCCATGGGGATGGTCTTGATCCCTGTCTCCTGTACAATGCCATACACCTCATTCCATAGTTCATCAGGCACTCTATCTATCAGATCTAGGCCCTTAAATCTATTTCTCACTTCCACTGTATAATCATAAGTGATTTGATTTAGGTCATACCTGAATGGTCTAGTGGTTTTCCCTACTTTCTTCAATTTAAGTCTGAATTTGGCAATAAGGAGTTCATGGTCTGAGCCACAGTCAGCTCCTCGTCTTGTTTTTGCTGACTGTATAGAGCTTCTCCATTTTTGGCTGCAAAGAATATAATCAATCTGATTTTGGTGTTGACCATCTGGTGGTGTCCATGTGTAGAGTCTTCTCTTGTTTTGTTGGAAGAGGGTGTTTGTTATGAACAGTGCATTTTCTTGGCAAAAGCTCTATTAGTCTTTGCCCTGCTTCATTCCATATTCCAAGGCC
>NW_011429206.1:0-559 GCF_000754665.1 Bison bison bison
ATTCCCACTGTCCCTACCTACTATCCAGCGAAACCACAGCCAAGGGAACGGGCTTGGCGGAATCAGCGGGGAAAGAAGACCCTGTTGAGCTTGACTCTAGTCTGGCACGGTGAAGAGACATGAGAGGTGTAGAATAAGTGGGAGGCCCCCGGCGCCCCCCGTTCCCGTCGAGGGGGCGGGGCGGGGTCCGGCCGGCCTTGCGGGCCGCCGGTGAAATAACCACTACTCTGATCGTTTTTTCTACTGACCCGGTCGAGGCGGGGGGGCGGAGCCCCGACGGGGCGTCTCGCTTCTGGCGCCAAGCGCCCGGCCGCGCGCCGGCCGGGCGCGACCCGCTCCGGGGACAGTGCCAGGTGGGGAGTTTGACTGGGGCGGGACACCTGTCAAACGGTAACGCAGGTGTCCTAAGGCGAGCTCAGGGAGGACAGAAACCTCCCGTGGAGCAGAAGGCAAAAGCTCGCTTGATCTTGATTTTCAGTACGAATACAGACCGTAAAGCGGGGCCTCACGATCCTTCTGACCTTTGGGGTTTAAGTCAGGAGGTGTCAGAAAAGTTACC
>NW_011429207.1:0-691 GCF_000754665.1 Bison bison bison
AGCTTGTGTTTCTTCCAGCCCAGCGTTTCTCATGATGTACTCTGCATATAAGTTCAATAAGCAGGGTGACAATATACAGCCTTGACGTACTTCTTTTCCTATTTGGAACCAGTCTGTTGTTCCATGTCCAGTTCTAACTGTTGCTTCCTGACCTGCATACAGGTTTCAGTTCATTTCAGTTGCTCAGTCGTGTCCGACCCTTTGTGACCCCATGAACCTCAGCACGCCAGGCCTCCCTGTCCATCACCAACTCCCGGAGTTCACTTAGACTCACGTCCATCGAGTCAGTGATGCCATCCAGCTATCTCATCCTCTGTCGTCCCCTTCTTCTCCTGCCCCCAATCCCTCCCAGCATACAGGTTTACCCAGACTAAATACAAGTAGAATTGTTTCATTTATGCTGCTGTTTCAGTGTAAACAATTACACAATTACATTCATCAAATTAGAGACCTGAAAAAGCAACTTAAAAGTTACAAACTGAAACTTACTTGATTCAGTTTCCCATATTATCCATATGAATCTCACAGTTTTGGTACTGAAGTCTTAATTTGCTCTTAGGAGAAGGCAATGGCACCCCACTCCAGTACTCTTTTGCCTGGAAAATCCCATGGACGGAGGAGCCTGGTGGGCGTGCTCCAGGGGATTGCTAAGAGTCAGACACGACTGAGCGACTTCACTTTCACTTTCCAC
>NW_011429208.1:0-559 GCF_000754665.1 Bison bison bison
GGCACCTTTCGCTATTCGAGAGGGCGCCTGCGGCCTACGTAAGTGGTGCAAACTTCTTGTCTTGAAGTTGATTGGTCTTCCGCGTAAACAAAGCTACTCAGTCTCTTTCCTCCACCGAATTTTCCTACTGAGCTCTCCTCATACTATTATTCTTGACATCTCTGATTAGCATATAAATAGTCGCCTAGGCCATCTCTCCTTCGAATACCCTGGATCAGTTGGGGCTGGTCCCCGGCAGGTGGCGACCGAACAGGGACCTCAGGAGGCAATACTCAAAGAGCTGAGCAGACACGAACCACGCAATCAGCAGGCAATAAGCATGGAGCTCAGCAGTGACGAATCATGCTGCTCAACTGGCAATAATCAAGCACGTGACCAGGCAGGAATCACGCAGCTCAGCTGGCAAGTGTCAAGCAGATGAGCGACAGGAATCACGCAGCTCAGATGGCAATTGTCATGCAGATGAGCCGGCAGGAATCACGCAGCTCAGCCGGCCCTGATCACGTGACTCTGCAGGCACTGATCACGTGGCTGATCAAGTCCAGATCACGTGACTGAG
>NW_011429209.1:0-696 GCF_000754665.1 Bison bison bison
GGACAAGGAGATGACAGAGGATGAGATGACTGGATGGCATCACAGACTCAATGGAGATGAGTTTGAGCAAATTCCGGGAGATGGTGAAGGACAGGGAAGCCTGGCATGCTGCAGTCCATGGGGTTGCAAAGAGTAGGACACAACTTAGCGACCGAACAACAACAACATATACAAATAAGAATATATAAAACAGGATACAGCTCCTAGTAAATGACAGCTTAAAAACAGATTAGGAAAGAGTTACAAATTAATAAAGACTGCAGAAGGCCTATTTGATGGGCACCAGGAACCCTGCTCAATTCCCTGTGCGCAATCAACTACCAAGTGAAAAAGTCAATTGTCAACTGGAATGGTGTTTTAAGAAGCAAAATAAAACATGCATTAAAATCTAAATCCCAATTCTGGGTGAAAGAAACCAGACATAAAAAAGTACATTCATATAAAACTCTAGAAAATGAACACACTAATCCACAGTGACAGAAAGCAGATCAGTGGCTGTTTCTGCAGGGAGTCAACTCAGAGGGGTGGACTACAATGGGCACAGGGAAGCTTTTGCAGCGTAGTAGTGTCAGTTGCCTGGAGAATCCCAGGGACGGAGAAGCCTGGTGGGCTGCCGTCGATGGGGTTGCACAGAGTCGGACATGACTCAAGCGACCTAGCAGCAGCAGCAGCAGTGTTAGTCGCTCAGTAGTGTTG
>NW_011429210.1:0-571 GCF_000754665.1 Bison bison bison
CAGATATGCAGATGACACACCCTTTGGCAGAAAGTGAAGAACTAAAGAGCCTCTTGATGAAAGTGAAAGAGGAGAGTGAAAAATACTGGCTCAACATTCGAAAACTAAGATCATGGCATCCGGTCCCATCACTTCCTGGCAAATAGATGGGGAAACAATGGAAACAGTGACAGACTTTATTTTCTTGGGCTCCAAAATCACTGCAGATGGTGACTTCAGCCATGAAATTAAAAAAATGGTTGCTCCTTGGAAGAAAAGTTATGATCAAACTAGACAGCATATTAAAAAGCAGAGACATTACTTTGCCAACAAAGGTCTGTCTAGTCAAGGCTATTGTTTTTCCAATAGTCATGTATGGATGTGAGAGTTGGACTATAAAGAAAGCTGAGCACTGAAGAATTGATGCTTTTGAACTGTGGTGTTGGAGAAGACTCTTGAGAGTCCCTTGGACTGAAAGGAAATCCAACCAGTCCATCCTAAAGGAGATCAGTCCTGGGTGTTCATTGGAAGAACTGATGCTGAAGCTGAAACTCCAATCCTTTGGCCACCTCATGCGAAGAGCTGACTCATC
>NW_011429211.1:0-869 GCF_000754665.1 Bison bison bison
AAAAACAACTCTGGAGGCAACAAATAGTAGAATAACAGAGGCAGAAGGTAGGATTAGTGAATTAGAAGATAGAATGGTAGAAATAAATGAATCAGAGAGAAATAAAAGAAAAACGAATTAAAAGAAATGAGGACAATCTCAGAGACCTCCAGGACAATATTAAACGCTACAACATTCGAATCATAGGGGTTCCAGAAGAAGAAGACAAAAAAGAAAGACCATGAGAAAATACTTGAGGAGATAATAGTTGAAAACTTCCCTAAACTGGGGAAGGAAATAATCACCCAAGTCCAAGAAACCCAGAGAATCCCAAACAGGATAAACCCAAGGTGAAACACCCCAAGACACATATTAATCAAATTAACAAAGATCAAACACAAAGAACAAATATTAAAAGCAGCAAGGGAAAAACAACAAATAACACACAAGGGAATTTCCATAAGGATAACAGTTAATCTTTTAATAGAAACTCTTCAAGCCAGGAGGGAATGGCAAGACATACTTAAAATGATGAAAGAAAATAACCTACAGCCCAGATTATTGTACCCAGCAAGGATTTCATTCAAGTATGAAGGAGAAATCAAAAGCTTCTCAGACAAGCAAAAGCTGAGAGAATTCTGCACCACCAAACCAGCTCTCCAACAAATACTAAAGGATATTCTCTAGACAGGAAACACAAAAAATGGTGTATAAATTCGAACCCCAAACAATAAAGTAAATGGCAACGGGATCATACTTATCAGTAATTACCTTAAACGTAAATGGGTTGAATGCCCCAACCAAAAGACAAAGACTGGACTGAATGGATACAAAAAACAAAGACCCCTACATATGTTGTCTACAGGAGACCCACCTCAAAACAGGGGACA
>NW_011429212.1:0-624 GCF_000754665.1 Bison bison bison
GTGAATGGTCCAGAAAAACCCCCACTTTCCAAATACAGCTCGACAAGTGGCCTCTCTCCCCGGGGACACCTCGAGAGGCAAGCGGAGTTCCATGCCTCAACCCAAGACGAGGCCTGAGTCTCCTGTCCCAAGTCTGCAGGGACCCTGGATCGGAGTCTGAAATGAGAGGAACCCTGAGGTTCCTGCCTCAACTGGAGATGAGGCCCTCTTCCAATGCACCAAATCCAGTGGAGTCCCAAGAGGTCGCTCCCACCTCCAGTTTCCCTGACTTCTCAGAGCCACCATGAGAAGCCCCCTGAGGTCACCTGCACAAGTCGAGGAAACCCAGGGTTTCCTGCCTCAACCCCAGAAAGACAACGAGAGACCTTCTTCAACACGTCTCGAGGCAAGATTCCCCTACCATGACTCGAGAGCAATGACGCGCTCCCCCTCACCACTCTCATGGTGACCCGACTTCTTTGGCCCCCTATGAGAGGCTCACTGACCACGCCGTCGTACCTCGTGAGAAACCGCACCCTGGGGCCGCCGCTCGAGAACCACCCCGAGACTCCCCCGTCATCGCGGAGATGAGGGCCTTCGTCTCCTGCATGGCCTAGAGGCCAACCTCGCGACCTCTCTCCAAAC
>NW_011429213.1:0-807 GCF_000754665.1 Bison bison bison
AGTAGCAATACTTATATCAGATAAAATAGACTTTAAAACAAAGGCTGTGAAAAGAGACAAAGATGGTCACTACATAATGATCAAAGGATCAATCCAAGAAGAAGATATAACAATTATAAATATATATGCACCCAACACGGGAGCACCGCAATATGTAAGACAAATGCTAACAAGTATGAAAGGAGAAATTAACAATAACACAATAATAATGGGAGACTTTAATACCCCACTCACACGTATGGATAGATCAACTAAACAGAAAATTAACAAGGAAACAACAAACTTAAATAGATACAATACACCAGTTAGACCTAATTGATATCCATAGGACATTTCATCCCCAAACAATAAATTTCACCTTTTTTCTTCAAGTGCACATGGAACCTTCTCCAGGATAGATCACATCCTGGGCCATAAATCTAGCCTTGGTAAATCCAAAAAAGTGGAAATCATTCCAAGCATCTTTCTGACCAAAATGTAGTAAGATTAGATCTCAATTACAGGAGAAAAACTATTAAAAATTCCAACATATGGAGGCTGAACTACATGCTGCTGAATAACCAACAAATCACAGAAGAAATGAAAAAGAAATCAAAATTTGCATAGAAATGAATGAAAATGAAAACACAACAACCCAAAACCTGTGGGACACGGTAAAAGCAGTCCTCAGGGGAAAGTTCATAGCAATACAGGCATACCTCAAGAAACAAGAAAAAACTCAAATAAATAACCTAACTCTATACCTAAAGCAACTAGAAAAGGAAGAAATGACGAACCCCAGGGTTAGTAGAAGGAAAAAAATCTTAA
>NW_011429214.1:0-727 GCF_000754665.1 Bison bison bison
ATTCAAGGGTGCCAAGTACCGTTTCGACCTCCAATTCCTAACGTGGGACTTCTCCTGAGACGCTGTAGCGGGACAGGGCTTCATCCTGCGATGACGGGGGAACCACGTGGTTTTTCTCGAGTTGCGGCGGGATTCTCGAGTTACGACGGGGAATTCGGGATGCCTCTTGTGTTGGCCCAGGGAAGTCCAATCTTCCATTCGAGTTGCGAAGGCAAGCTGGGGATTGCTCTCGACTGACTGCAGGGCCAATAGACCTCATCTAGGCTTGTGTCCAGAAGCCAATGTTCCTCTCCAGGGGCGACCGGGATCTCGGGGTTGCATTCCAGACGCACCCGGGGAGACAGGCATTCATCTCGAGTGGAAGCAAAGAACCCCGCTCTGCTCTCGAGTCGCGACGGGTATCTCTTGGAGCTCACTGGGTGGACTAAAGGGAGTCAAGCCTCCTGAGGCGTTTGGAGAGAGGTCGCGAGGCTGGCCTCGAGGCCATGCAGTAGACGAAGGCCCTCATCTCCGCGATGACGGGGGAGTCTCGGGGTGGTTCTCGAGCGGCGGCCCCAGGGTGCGGTTTCTCACGAGGTACGACGGCGAGGTCAGTGAGCCTCTCGTGGGGCGCCGAGGGAAGTCGAGTCTCCATGCGAGTGGCGAGGGGGAGCGCGTCATTGCTCTCGATCAGTGGTAGGGGAATCTGGACCTCGAGACGTGTTGAAGAAGGTCTCTCGAGGTCTTT
>NW_011429215.1:0-532 GCF_000754665.1 Bison bison bison
AACATGATTCTGCCTTCTATGAAGACAATGGTGAGTTTTATCTTGTGCACAGAGAAAGAGAAGCAGTTTGGAAAATACCAGAACGTATTGAAATCTTTGAGGGTCTGGTATGAAGCAGGCAGCCTAAAGGTCTTGGAACCCTCCAAGGCCCCACTAAAAGACCTCTGTTAACCCCAGACAGAAATACCAAGGAGCTCTGGGAGTGTGAGAATCGGAGAACTGGAGAACTAGAGGAACACACACTGCATATTAATGCATATATACAATATGCATCAAACCAGTAGGACATCAAACCTGTCAACTCTGAATATTCATTGGAAGAACTGATGCTGAAGCTGAAGCTCCAATACTTTGGCCACGTGATGCAAAGAGTTGACTCATTAGAAAAGACCCTGATGCTGGGAAAATTGAGGCAGAAGGAAAGGGGATGACAGAGGATGAGATGGTGGATGGCATCACGACCCAATGGACATGAGTTTGAGCAAACTCCAGAAGATGGTGAGGGACAAGGAAGCCTGATGTGCTGTAGTCC
>NW_011429216.1:0-531 GCF_000754665.1 Bison bison bison
ATTCCACTCTGGCAAAGGTCATGAGAAGGAGGCTCGGCATACGCAAATCGGGATCGAGCCTCAGGAGTCCGCCCGGATATTCTCGAGCAACTCCCCCCAAAAAAAACAGAATCTGCCTACTTTCTTGCTTTGTGCTCTCACCTCTAATTTCACTGGGTGCTGTCCCACACTCCATCTCGCTCTCTCTGTCAAAGAGTTAACTTACAGCTCCAATTCATAAAGTTACTTTTCGTTCTTCCCTTTAACTTCCAGCTGAGTCTCCTATCTGGTAGCTCGGAACCCACCACGCTTACTAATTATGCCTGGGCTGCTAAGACCCACTCAAGAAGGTGTCTAGGGTGAGGCACCTTCCGCTATTCGAGAGGCCGCCCTGCGGCCTACGTAAGTGGTGCAAACTTCTTGTTCTTGAAGTTTGATTGGTCTCCTGCGTAAACCAAGCTACTCAGTCTCTTTTCTCCGCCGTAATATTCCTACTGAGCTATCCTCATACTAATATTCTTGACATTTCTGAGTAGCATATAAATAGTCGCC
>NW_011429217.1:0-572 GCF_000754665.1 Bison bison bison
TGACAACTCAGCTTTACCCTCTTCTATCCATCTAATGCAGATGAGGTGAGTATATTTGTCAGCCCTGTTGCACCTAGCGGAAACTGAGGCACAAATAACAAATAACATGTGAAATAACACACAGTCTCAAAAAGAATGACTAACCGAACTCAACTCCTCACTACTAAGTGAGAGTATCACTGTGAGATTACACACGCTTGAAACAGCCTCCTGGCTCTTCCAAATAACCACTGCGTCCCCTACAGGACAATGACGTTTGGGGGTGGGGGCGGGGTGGAGCGGGGGCGGATCCAATTCCTGTTTACTGCTGCCCATTGCTGAGTCGCATGCATTGATGTACTGTCACCAGGAGTGTCACCAGGAGTGAGGGTTTTCTGTTTATGTGCTGGAGGGAGACATTGTGTCAAAGAAGTTGTGTAAAGACAGAATCCAGAAACCAAAACTCTTTTTCGCAGTATTCCTTCAGGCTTTTGATTAGGCCACCTAAACACATCCTGTCTTAGTTGAAATGTAAAGAATAAACTGTCTTCTGCACAAGGAGTATTTTTGATAAGTTATTAAGATTTATGTGG
>NW_011429218.1:0-547 GCF_000754665.1 Bison bison bison
CTGGAACACACTTTGGAAACTAAGCATTCTAAAATGTCCCCAGTGGACATAAAGTATTTACAGATTTTCTTCTTTTCTCTTTTTTGTATTAAGAAAGTAGCATACCCTCTTCCGAACCAATAAAACAATGTAAAATTGTATTTAAAAATTAATGATCCTATCCCATAACATTTTCATTTCTGTCTCCCAAGATAACACATTAACAAATTGATGTGCATTAAGAACAAGTGTATATGCTCACATGCACAAATGCTTAGGGCTAATGATAATCTGTTAGACATCAGTCTTTTACAGAAGTAATATCATATTCACGTTATTCTGCCATTTAAAATTTTCACCTAAATACAGCTATCTCCCATCTGGAGATATATGAGATATGTATATGTACATGTATTCTCAAGTATAGGCCATTCTCAAACATAGGCCGTTCCTCCTGACCCTGCTTTGGTCTGACTCTCTTTGACAAGTCTTCTCTTCATCAAGTCCCTCTTACAAAGAAGACCTTACTTTGCTCAGGTTCTGGCACTCCATACCAAGCCACTCCTCA
>NW_011429219.1:0-515 GCF_000754665.1 Bison bison bison
CTTCAACACGTCTCGAGGCCACGATTCCCCTACCTATGACTTGAGAGCAATGACGCGCTCCCCCTCGCCATTCGCATGGAGACCCGACTCCTTGGAGCCCACGAGAGATTCAATGACCTCGCCGACGTACCTCGGGAGAAACCGCACACTGGGGCCGCCGCTCGACAACAACCCCGAGCCTCCCCCGTCATCGCGACTTGAGGGCCTTCGTCTCCTGTATGGCCTAGAGACCAATCTCTCGACCTCTCTCCAAACGACCTCAGGAGGCTTGACGCCCTTTAGTCCACCCAGTGAGCTCCAAGAGATACCCGTCGCGACTCGAGAGCAGAGCGGGGTTCTTTGCTTCCACTCGAGATGCATGCCTGTCTCCCCGGGTGCGTCTGGAATGCAACCCCGAGATCCCTTTCGCCCCTGGAGAGGAACACTGGCTTCTGGACACAAGCCTAGATGAGGTCTGTTGGCCCTGCAGTCACTCGAGAGCAATCCCCAGCTTCCTTCGCACTCGAATGGAGATG
>NW_011429220.1:0-614 GCF_000754665.1 Bison bison bison
TGTAGAGGGGGAGGGGGCTCGTCAGGGCGCCCGGCCGCAGCGTCCTGTAAGCCCTCTCCTTCCTCCGGAGGTAGAGCACAGTCTCCCTCCTTTCATTCGTCAATGGCAGAAAATATCTGCGCAGAAGGTGCAGACCCACTACCATCCACCGCTATAGCCTCTCCCATAGGCTATCCCACAGCCTCATGACGAGGGTCCAGAACATTTTTAATCATATTTATAGGATAAGTTTTTAGTTGTTTTTTACCTTCACCCAAGTATCTAAATTAACAGTAGCCTCTTTAACAGTTTCAAGATTACTTGTATAAAGAGTTGCCATTCTTAGTTTCAGTGTTACCCATGTCAGAAAATTAAGTATAATAGAAGATAAAGCTTTTAGCTTTTAAAAGATCAGGCTTTTCTTTGGCCTTTTAACTCTAGAAACCGGGTTTTCTCTCAAACCCCTTTGACACTTTCAATAAAAACCGGGTTTTCTCTCAAACCCTTTAACACTTCCCACCACTACTCACGCTGCTGTCCTACAGGGGGGTCCGCAGCACCCTGGGTGGGGGCCTATCCATCCCGTAAATTGAACACTTTCTCAACACTTTTTCAATTCAACACTTTCTCAACAC
>NW_011429221.1:0-760 GCF_000754665.1 Bison bison bison
GATCTGCTCAAAAGATGGAAATTCCAGAGGCAGGTTGGAGGTTCCTGACTGCCCTTTGCCAGCATTGCAAAGACATTCCTAGATTCTAGCGTTATTTTCCATGAAGCAGCAGGCTTCGAGAATATGTCAGACTTGAGTGGCGACTTACGGACCTCAGCTCAGCTATTGCCTTTCCATTAAAACTAGGACAAGGGCTTACTTGGTGAAGGGTAAGGGTCTGACTTCTTTCCAGACTGCCAGGACTACAGAAATAAGGCCTCTGTCAAGGCGAGGGAAGCATAATCGGATGGATCTCAAGCAGGTGCTTTGCCCAAAGCATCAGCACCCGACAGAGAGAATCAGGCTCCCTGTGCCCCTATGTTGGGTGTGTAGCTTCACACACAGGGGTGTCCCTATAGGAACCAAGAATGTTCCTGAGAGATGAGGTTCACTAGAGCTCTGCTACAGAGCAAAGACCTGTCCATGTGGTTTTCCCTCCCCCTGTGAGTTGGGTCCCCTTAGTCCGACCCAGCTCCGGGGCAACAGCCCCTGAGAAAAGATCTCCAGGAACTGCTTTTCGCCCAGGTTGGCAAAAGCAGTTCACAGTCGGAAGGCAAGCGAACCTCCTGCAGGGAAAAAGAGGCCTTACTGTCCCTGGACGAGCAGGCTGCCAGAGTGTGTGAAACCTGCCTTGTGCCTTAGTGGCCTCAGCTCTGCCATTTCATGTTAATCCGAACTAGGACACAGGACTATTTGGAGAAGGGTTTGGGTGCGGATTTCT
>NW_011429222.1:0-604 GCF_000754665.1 Bison bison bison
AGAGTAGACTATGTGATTACCAAGAGGGGAAGGGTGGGGGAGGCATAGATTGGGAGCTGGTGATGAGCAGATACAAATTATAATGTTAATATATAGAATAGATAAACAAGATCCTACTGTATAGCACAAGGAAATATATTCATAGTTTGTGATAAATAATAATGGAAAAGGATATGGAAAATATTGTGTGTGCATGTGTGCGTATTTACATATGAAGGAAAGGAAAGGTAAAAGGAAAGAAAGGAAAGGACAACTCTTGGCAAGCACGTACAGAAAGTGGATCCTTGTGTGTTATGGGTAGATTTTAAAATGGTGCAACTGCTACAGAAAACAGTATAAAAGCTCCTCAGTAAATTAAAATAGAACTACCACATGATTCAGCAATTCCACTTCTGGATATAAATTTAAAATAAGTTAACATGGGGTCTTGAGATATTTGCACAGCCATGCTCAAAGCAGCACTAATCACAACATCTAAGAGTTGGAAGCATCTAAACGTCTATCAAATGTGATATATACATACAATGGAATATTATTTAGCCATATAAAGGAAATTTGCCACATGCTGCAACATGCATGATCCTTTAAGACATCACCTATAGGA
>NW_011429223.1:0-554 GCF_000754665.1 Bison bison bison
GAGCAGGCACTGATATCGTGACTGAGCATGCACTGATCATGTGCCGGGAGCCGGGGAGGCATTCCACTCTGGACAAAGGTCATGAGGAAGGAGGCTCGGCATACGCAAATGCGGGATCGAGCCTCAGGAGTCCACCCGGATATTCTCGAGCATCTCCCCCCCAAAAAAACCAGAGTCTGCCTACTGTATTGCTTTGTGCTCTCACCTCTGATTTCCCTGTGGGCTGTCCCCCACCACCACCTCGCTGTCTCTGTCAAAGAGTTAACTTACAGCTCCAATTCATAAAGTTCCTTGTCATTATTCCCTTTAACTTCCAGCTGAGTCTCCATCTGGAGCGCGGAACCCACCACGCTTTCTAATTATGCCTGGGCTGCTAAGACCCACTCGAGAAGGTGTCTAGGGTGAGGCACCTTTCGCTATTCGAGAGGGCGCCTGCGGCCTACGTAAGTGGTGCAAACTTCTTGTCTTGAAGTTTGATTGGTCTTCCGCGTAAACCAAGCTACTCAGTCTCTTTTCTCCACCGAATTTTCCTACTGAGCTCTCCTCATACTATT
>NW_011429224.1:0-553 GCF_000754665.1 Bison bison bison
GAGAAATTAAGGAAACATTCCATTCACCATTGCAACAGAAAGAAATAAATACTTAGGAATATATCTACCTAAAGAACTAAAGACCTATAATATAGAAAACTATAAAACACTAGGTGAAAGAAATCAAAGAGGACACTAATACATGGAGAATATACCATGTTTCATGGATTGGAAGAATCAATATAGTGAAAATGAGTATACTACCCAAAGCAATTTATAGATTCAATGCAATCCCTATTCAAGCTACCAACAGTATTCTTCACAGAGCTAGAACAAATCATTTCACAATTTGTATGGAAATACAAAAAACCTCGAATAGCCAAAGCAATCTTGAGAAAGAAGAATGGAACTGGAGGAATCAACCTACCTGACTTCAGGCTCTACTACAAAGCCACAGTTATCAAGACAGTATGGTACTGGCACAAAGACAGAAACATAGATCAATGGAACAAAATAGAAAGCCCAGAGATAAATCCACGCACATATGGACACCTTATCTTTGACAAAGGAGGCAAGAATATACAATGGATTAAAGACAATCTCTTTAACAAGT
>NW_011429225.1:0-600 GCF_000754665.1 Bison bison bison
CTACTTCCAGAAAAATCTCTTCTCTCTTGGCTTCTGTAGAACTATTTTCTCTTGGTTTACTTCTTACCTTTCTGAGCAATCCTGTCTGCATTGCTGGCAGTCCCCGAAGTGTTACAGTTCCCTGGGGTCTTGATCATAGCACTGTCTTGTCCCATGGTTTAAGCACTACTCATCTGCTAAAACAATTCCTAATAAAAGACATTATTAGTCTCAGCACACACTTCCGTTGTATCTGTTGTATTCTGGATTTTTTTTCACTTGAAAACCCCAAAGACACCAAATCCATTCCAAGCCGGACTTACTTCCTAAATCTCTTCCTTCCCCACCCCATCTTCATCCAGCCACAAATCCTGTTTATTCTACAGGCTATGCATCATTTATTTTTCTCTCCAATTTCACTGATTCTTATTCAGCAGTCAGCTGGACCATTACAAAAATTAAAAGAAGAAACAAAAATCTTCTAAATAGCCCTCCGCTTTTAATTTATACCATTTCCATTATACAACAGCTTACGTGAGCCTTCTAAAGTATCTAACATGGTCATTTTCCATTTGAAATCTTACAGTGACTTTCCTTCACCTGTAGGTAAACATCCATACT
>NW_011429226.1:0-603 GCF_000754665.1 Bison bison bison
CGTGGAATTAGAATGCTCGGAAGTTCTAGCACACTGGAGTCAGGTCCCAGGCAGTCATGTAAATTATCTGAACTTCAGTTGTGTCGTGTATAAGGACAGGAATAACACCAAGTCACAGGAGTGCTCGAGGATGCAAAGAAAAGGCATGCGTTCCCAACAAAGACGGGTTCTGTTGCAAGCCATGGAAGGCGTGAATCCCCCTTCCCCAGATGACAGAGGACTCTCGTGATCCCTCACTTTAAAACCCTGTCCTCCCACAATCCCATCTGATCTTCACATAGCCCATTTCGAGGTAAGGCAATTGGCATTTGGAGAGGTCACCAGACTTGTGCAAAGGCCACACCTCTAGGAAGAAAAGCAGCCAGACCTGCGAACCCCTCCACCTCACCTCCCAGCCCCTCAGCACGGCGGTCATAGGGACACAGGCGCCCCCACCTGAAGGTGGGAGCTTGGGGGGCATAGGTGGGAGACCTGGAAAGTGGAAATCTTGAGTTCTCCCTCACTCTGTGATCCCACAATCAACTTCTAGAACGCCACATACATTCACTCCACACACTGACCTCAGGTCTCTCACACTTCCTCACTGCCTGCTGCCTCTGTCTC
>NW_011429227.1:0-735 GCF_000754665.1 Bison bison bison
GGAAATTGAAAATAAAACAATGCAACAAATATAAAAGCTAACATGAGAGACATAGGTGAAGAAAGCGTCAAAGAAGAGAAACATAAAATCAAGGACATTACCCAGAAGGTAGCATACACACACGTTGTGAAGAAATAGAACGCATGTAAAACATCTGCTCTCCAGAAAATACGGAAAACATGCCCTCTCTTTCTCATGCTTTCCTTCCCTTTCATGTGCCTTCTCTGAATGATGTAGCTGTGAAGCCGTCAGTGTAGACAGAGCAACTAGACAATAGTGAGCAGGACTGCTGCAAGGAGCGTCAGAACAAGAGCAAGGAGAGCTGGGGGTCCATGCAGGACGAGAGGGGAGGCGACATTGACAGTGAGATCCAAGCAGGGTGAGGGAGGCACGCCTGTTGAGGAGTGGCTTGGTATGGAGTGCCAGAACCTGAGCAAGTAAGGTCTTCTTGTAAGAGGGACTGATGAAGAGAAGACTGTCAAAGAGAGTCAGACCAAAGCAGGGGTCAGGAGGAACGGCCTATGTTTGAGAATGGCCTATACTTGAGAATACATGTACATATACATATCTCATATATCTCCAGATGGGAGATAGCTGTATTTAGGTGAAAATTTTAAATGGCAGAATAACGTGAGTATGATATTACTTCTGTAAAAGACTGATGTCTAACAGAATATCATTAGCCCTACGCATTTGTGCATATGAGCGTATACACTTGTTCTTAATGCACATCAA
>NW_011429228.1:0-783 GCF_000754665.1 Bison bison bison
AAATATCTGAGTGAAGTGAATGAATAAATAAATAAATGAAGCCTCCTAAACTAACTGCATTAAAAAGGACAACAGTCTTTTGAAAATCTGAATGCTTAGAAAATCAACATTATGTTTTAGCTATTAATGGTCACCACCCCTTGGATGTAAGCCTCATAACTGATCGTGGCTACTCTACCCTCATTTATCCCATAGGGCCTGTTATACATCTTAAACAGAGCCAGTGCCCCCACATTCTTTGTTAGATATTTTGCATTATTATGTTTAATTTGTCTCACAGGTGTTGTATTTCTTGACACTTTCTTGGAGAAAATGAACTCAGTATTAAATGACACAGGAAAAGTAGATCTGGTATATTCAGTCATTCAATCAACTAATTTTTATTAACCACCAGTCATGGGAGGAAATGTTTTCTTAAGACCACATTATTGATTACCTGAGTCCCTGTAGATATATATGCCTGTGGAGGAAAATATACGCTATCATAACATCAAAACAATTACTTATAAGCCAGCCATAAATAATATTAAATCATCTCTTACACCTCTCTCCTTTCAGGCATCCCTTGACATTTTGCAGCACATGACCTACGTGGCTATGTGAAGTGAGCCTTCTTTCCTAAGACTAGTATTGATCATCTCCTGTTCTTTAACACTTTAAGCTCTACAAATACAAATCACTTGCAGATTGAAATGTAAACTTACATAAGAGATAGAATTTCTAGAAGTAGAACAAAGTGATGTTGGAGACTATTCTAATATTACATAAAGCCACTGATAATTA
>NW_011429229.1:0-660 GCF_000754665.1 Bison bison bison
GAGGGAAGCTGCATTCCAGGTGACAGTGTTGGATGTCCGTGTGCCCAACCCAAGGACTGGCTTCCTTGGCACGTGGGCTGTATAGGTAAGCAGGGATGCCTGGCTGTAGGGAGTCCTACCGGGGCTTAATGAACCCAATGAAAGAGAGTATTTGCATTTAGCAAATCAATGAGGCCTGGGTGGAATCAAGCCCTCTTGGTGTTTTTGAGATAGAAAAGCTGCTTTCTGCCTAAGGGAGGGATGAGCTGTGGGCCCAGAAAGGGCAGGATTCCCAGATCATCATCTGTTTGGGACTCCATGGGTCTGGGTAGGAATAAACAGAAGGGACCACCTGTAGGAATGCCACCTTACCATTATGGCTTGGGTTTCATGCCTTGTATCAGAAGAGACCATCTATCTATGTACACCTTCTTCACAATATTGGATCAAACCCAGGCCTGTCACAGACTCTGGGGGCCCTTGGAGGCTCGGGCATCTCTTTGGCCTTTTCCTGCTAAAGGGAGGTAGCTCTTGGAGGCACAGGTAGACAGGTGAAAATAGAAAGCTACACAGGTAGAAAGAACAGGGGGCCTCACTCAGAATGTTGGGGGTAGTAGGCTAGCAATCGGGACACAACATTGACCAGGAATGACCTAGATAGGAACACACTGAGAAAGCAGT
>NW_011429230.1:0-646 GCF_000754665.1 Bison bison bison
AAAGCATTAGATAAAGTTGCATTCCTACAGAGCAAAGGTGTGGTGGGCTATAACAAGAAAAAGAATTAACTCAAGGGTCCCAGGTTACAAACATTAAAGCTACTACTTACACCAATTATATTAATCAATACACTGCCAGGGACACAGCAGGTAAGGGATATGGAACCTTAGCAGCAAACAATGGCCCAACAAGTGAAAAACCATTCACCAATACAATTTCTAATCAATCTTTTAATTACTCAAAAGAATCTGTGTTTAGACAGTTTAGAACATCTCCTGCCTCTCACAGTTGGGAGGCTCTGAACAGTCACATGTGGCCGGAAAAACCTATTACAGGCAGGCTAGAGGATTTTCCAAAGGAGTTTGTAGGTTAAACACTGTCACACCCAGGAATTATTAACTGGAACTGTAAGCTAACTCTTTTTTCAGAGAGAGGTAGTGGGGGAGAGCCCCCCGTAAAGTCTAGAGGTTTAGATGAAAGTCACAAGCAGAAAGTAGGCAGACTCTGGTATTGGGGTATATGCTCGAGAATTTCCAGGGGGACTCCTGAAGCTCGATCCCGCTTGCGTATGCCGAGCCTCTTCCTCATGACCTTTGTCATGGCGAGTTCCTCACTGGCTCCCAGCAGTGATAGAATTCCAGTTGA
>NW_011429231.1:0-500 GCF_000754665.1 Bison bison bison
CCCCAATATTCTTGGGCTCCTCTTGGACTCAGCTAGTAAAGAATCTGCCTGCAATGCCTGGAGAAGGGAAAGGCTACCCACTCCGGTATTCTGGCCTGGACAATTCCATGGACTGTATAGTCCATGGGGTTGCAAAGAGTCAGATACGACTGAGTGACTCACTTCAGTCAATTTTTTCACATATCAATTACACAGTGAATATAGTACAGTGAGTGGATTTCAGTTCTTTTCATTTTTCTTTACTCTTTATTTCACTCGTGATATAATCCTGTATTTATAGAATGTGGTGCCCATGATCTTGTTATCTCTGGCATTTTTGTATTCTCAGCCTCTCCTCATACATTTGAGCAAAACCTTAGTAATTTAATGGCTTCCTGTGATTGCTGGGAAGTCAACAATAGCTAATTACATTTTCTAACACAGTATAGAGGGGTAGTATGAAATCAAGGTACAGAAATTGTTTAAAAAATATGCAGACCTATAAAGTGCAAGACTGTATT
>NW_011429232.1:0-524 GCF_000754665.1 Bison bison bison
TGACTGCAGGCATGAAATGAAGAGACACTTTCTTCTTGGAGAAAAAACTATGGAAAAACCTTGACCTTGTATTAAAAAGAAGAAAGATGAGCTTATTAACAAAGGTCTCCTCAGTCACAACCCCTATCGTTTATCCATTAGTCATGTAAAGGTGTGAGAATTGGAATCTAAAGAAGGCTGAGGGCTCGAGAACTGATGCCTTCAAACAGTGATGTTGGAGAAAACTCTTAGGGGTCCCTTGAACTGCAAACAGATCCCGCCAATCAATCCACAAGGAAACCAACCCTGGATATACATCTGAAGCACTCATACTGAAGCTGAAAGTTGAGGATTTTGCTAAACTAATTCAAAGAACCAATTCTAGAAAAACACCATGACACTGGGAAAGACTGAGGACAGGAGGAGAAGGTGCTGATAGAGGATGAGATGTTTGGACGGCATCACCAGTTCAATGGACATGTTGTTTGAGACAAACTAGTAGGGAAACACTAGAAAGAGGAGGGAGGCCTGCTGTGATACAGTCA
>NW_011429233.1:0-655 GCF_000754665.1 Bison bison bison
AGACTTATTCCTTGAAGTCCTTAAGAGTCTGCATGCATCCTCAATCGATTCAGTCATGTCTGACTCTTTGCAATCCCATAGACTGTAGCCCGCCAGGCTCCTATTGTCCATGGGATTCTCCAGACAAGAATACTGGAGTGGGTTGCCATCGGACCTCCTACCAGGGAATCTTCCCACCAGGAACTGAACCCACATCTCTGTGTCTTCTGCACTGCAGGTGGATTCTTACCCACTTTGCCACCTTGGAAGCCCCTGAAAGAGTCTAGTGGGGAATATAAAATATGTATTCAGATTACTATTATAAGAGCCAACAAGAAAAACCACAAACTGCCATATGGTCAAATTTCAATTCTCCGCCATTGTCAAAGGAAAGAGACCGTCCTTAGGAGAAGAGGTTAGGGGCCTCGCTGCCCAGAAGCCGCGTGACCCCTGGGTTGGCTGGAGCTGATCCTTCATTACTATTATACTGGGCTTCTTGCCCTCACAGGTACCCAGACTAACTGAGTGGCAGCCTCCTCAACTGTACAATGGTCAATTTTCTAGTGGAAGGAGAATACTGTCTTTATTTTCTTTAAAAACAAGATACCATTGCTGTTGTTATTTTGACTAAGTCGGGTCCAGCTCTTTGTGACCCCATAGACTGTAGACCACCAGG
>NW_011429234.1:0-607 GCF_000754665.1 Bison bison bison
CCTGAAATTCTTCCTACATCTCAACCCTGGTTTACCTAGGTTCACCCTATGGACCTCAATGCAATGGTTCCTCTGAAAAGCCTTCCCTGACACCCAGGTTTTGGTGAAGGAAGAGGCCCCTCTATAATTCTCACAGGATCTGCCTGTGATGTATCATTAGAGTCGTCTCAGTGAAAGCAGGAACTCTGTGTCTTCTTCTCTCCACATTCTATTTCCAGAAACTTATTACTTGCCTCCTAGCTCTTCGTAGGTGCTCAGTATTTACATAGTGTGTGAAAAGATAGAAAAGCTCTGGGAAGCCTCAAGGTGTCTCTTTTGATCTCTTTGTACATTTGTCGATTCAATTCTTTCCTTTTCTGGGTTGATGTGTACACTATATTTGAGGCACAATCTACGGCATTAAGACACATCCATAAATATAGGTTCTTGCTTTCAAGGAACTCGTACCGCAGATTTCTACAAGGTGGGGGTTTTCAAATGCTCTAGAAGAATGTGAACGTTCAGTATGCTCCATTTTCATTTCAAAGAAAGATCGTTTGACTTCCATAGCAAAGGTGGAGACCTTCCAACGTTGAGTCCAATACTTATACCTTGACCATTTCAGGCA
>NW_011429235.1:0-544 GCF_000754665.1 Bison bison bison
GCTGTTAATAAGAATCTTCAAATAGCACTGACACTGGATTAAATGCATTCCCTTTTTTAATTCAGTATTTAAAAACCTCAGAGTCAACTTTAATGGTCTCAAATAGCAAATTTATGGAGTTAGAAACTCACAAATACTTTCTTTTGCTACCTTTAAAAAGCAGTTATTATTTTGGCTATACATGATTGGGCTTCAGAATGTCAGTGAAATCTCTGAGGTTGTATTTGCACATTTTTACAAAATAGGGTCCAAAACTTATCAGATTCTCAAAAGGATACATGTCTACCAAAATTAAGAGAAAAAGCCTTAGCTGATCTCTGTTTCAGTTGCATCATTAAGAGCTTTATTCTACTTTACATTTAATTGTGTTACCCAACATAAATATACTGGAGCACAAAGAAAGTTTCATTTTAAATAAGTTAAACAAATATTTAGAGAAAATTAAGTGTCATAACAGAAAACTAGGCTTTTTCCCTTCTTCATCTTACACATAATTCCCACTTGAAATGACAACAACTAAAGTTCCAGGCCTTTGGCATAACTT
>NW_011429236.1:0-506 GCF_000754665.1 Bison bison bison
GTGCATCGTCCGGAAAAGACCCCCAGGTTCCAAATACCGCTCGACAAGTGGCCTCTCTCCCCGGGGACACCTCGAGAGGCAAGCGGAGTTCCATGCCTCAACCCAAGACGAGGCCTGACTCTCCTGTCCCCAGTCTGCAGGGACCCTGCGATCGGAGTCTGAAATCAGAGGAAGCCTGAGGTTCCTGCCTCAACTGGAGATGAGGCCCTCTTCCAATGCACCAAACCCCGTGGAGTCCCGAGAGGACCCCCCCCACCTCCAGTTTACCTGACTTCTCAGAGCCACCATGAGAAGCCCCCTGAGGTCACCTGCACAAGTCGAGGGAACCAGGGTTTCCTGCCTCAACCCGAGAAAGACCTCGAGAGACCTTCTTCAACACGTCTCGAGGCCAGGTTCCCCTACCATGACTCGAGAGCAATGACGCGCTCCCCTGCCACTCGCATGGACGACCCGACTTCCCTGGCCGCCCCACGAGAGGCTCACTCGACCTCGCCGTCGTACCTCGT
>NW_011429237.1:0-565 GCF_000754665.1 Bison bison bison
TCCAAAGAACACCCAGGACTGATCTCCTTCAGAATGGACTGATTGGATCTCCTTCAGTCCAAGGGACTCTCAAGAGTCTTCTCCAACACCACAGTTCAAAAGCATCAATTCTTCGGCGCTCAGCTTTCTTCACAGTCCAACTTTCACATCCATACGTGACCACAGGAAAAACCATAGCCTTGACTAGACGGACCTTTGTTGCAGTGTTTTCTAAATCTTGTAATAATATGTGTGTACTTTTATAAAGTACTGATTAGGTACTGAGTATATTTTTTCAATGGTTTAGAAATCACTGATGAAAATATTTAAATATATAAACTTATATTCCAGTGTGTTTGCCACTGTATTTCCAGTGCAGTTTAAATCTATTTACACCAATCTACAATGAGGCATCAACAACAAACCTGAGTGTTAGAGACAAGAAAACGGACAAGGAATTTTCTTGCCCTGACCATTGTCCAATCTAATGAAGAGACAGGCAAGAAAGTCAACTATGAGCATACAGGGTGCTAAGTGCTGTAACTTGAGATATTTACAGCATATAGTACAAGTACAGTTGAAAAAC
>NW_011429238.1:0-540 GCF_000754665.1 Bison bison bison
AAATATTGAGGAAGACGGCAGAATAATGAAAACACCAGGAAAAAAATTTTTCAAGAAATACTATAAAACCACTTAATAAAATTCAACTCCCATAGCTAATAACACCAAAACCAAACAAGATCTTATACCTAAGGCTGGCGAGGATGCAATAAACTGGCATTCTCATACAGGCTGGAGGACAGAACTCTTTGGAAACCCACTTGGCAATATTCATCAAGAGCCATAAAGTGTTAATATCTTGACCTATAATATTACTTCCAGGAATCTGTTCTAAGGAATTATCCAAAAGAAAGCAATAGGCATGGGACTTCCGTGGTGGTCCAGTGGCTAAGACTCCATGCTTCCAATATAGGGGGCCCAGGTTTGATCCCTGGTCAGGGAACTAGATCCCATGGCTGCAATGAAGAGTTCACATGCAGAAACTAAGACCCGGAGCAGCCAAATTCTTTATTATTTAAAAAGCAATAAGCACAATGAACAAACAAGGGTTATCTGTTTCATGAAGATGCTCATTATCTGTAATAGTGAAAAAACTGAAAG
>NW_011429239.1:0-634 GCF_000754665.1 Bison bison bison
ACAATCCATCCAGCCCACAGAGGCAATCCAAGCTGTCTAGAATTCAGGGATTCAACGAAGGACTACGGAAAGGAAAGATGACCTGACCTAGGAGGGCCATGATATTCTATAGAACCGGACAAAAGTTGGTTGCCAAGGAAACTTGATTCCTTGGAACCCGGAAAGCTGGATCTTTTCATATGCAATTCCAAACCAGGAGCTCCTTCCCAAAGCCTGCCTGGCCGCCAGCCCCACGCCCCACTCCCCAGAAAAAACTGCTCAAAGAAATCTTTTCCATCTCAGGCGGAAAACTGGAAGATGTCTTGTCTTGTCTGTCTGGATTGATGTCTGTGTCAGTGTGAGCCTTGTGATTTTTGGTAATAGTGCTCAAGTTCTGAGTTCTTATTTCAATGGTCTCAAGACAAGGCAGCCCTTGCAAACCCAACTGCTTCCAATACAAGAAAACTTTGACCTCAGGGAATGTCAGAGTCCCGTGAACTGGGAACTAGTCAATATGAAATATCTAGTAGTTTTGTTTTTGCTCCTCTACTGTAGACATGTCTAAGAGTCATCAACATGAAGCACAAAATGTTCATAGTGCCTGGTTTGTTCTAAGGTAAAAATGCTATATCGTTATATCTGTCACAAGCTTGTC
>NW_011429240.1:0-718 GCF_000754665.1 Bison bison bison
CCTCTTGATAAGTTCGCGATGCCCGGACACCTCTTCGAACTCCACCCTGTGAATGAAGTCAACACGAAGGGGCAGTGACTCGCCGGTGCATCGTCCGGAAAACCCCCAGGTTCTAAATACAGCTCGACAAGGGACCTCTCTCCCCGGGGACACCTCGACGGGCAAGCGGAGTTCCATGCCTCAACCCAAGAAGAGGCCTGACTCTCGTGTCCCAAGTCTGCAGGGACCGTGCCATCGGAGTCTGAAATCAGAGGAACCCTGAGGTTCCAGCCTCAACTGGAGATGAGGCCCTCTTCCAATGCACCAAACCCAGTGGAATCCCGAGAGACCCCTCCCACCTCCAGTTTCCCTGACTTCTCAGAGCCACCATGAGAAGCCCCCTGACGGTCACCTGCACAAGTCCAGGGAAGCCAGGGTTTCCTGCCTCAACCCGAGAAAGACCTCGAGAGACCTTCTTCAACACGTCTCGAGGCCAGATTCCCCGTACCATGATTTAAAGAGCAAACTGACGCGCTCCCCCTCGCCACTCGCATGGAGACCCGACTTCCCTGGCGCCCCACGAGAGGCTCACTGACTTCGCCGTCGTACCTCGTGACGAAACCGCACCCTGGGGCCGCCGCTCGAGATCCACCCCGAGACTCCCCCGTCATCGTCGGAGATGAGGGCCTTCGTCTCCTGCATGGCCCAGAGGCCAACCTCGCGACCTCTCTCCAAACGC
>NW_011429241.1:0-529 GCF_000754665.1 Bison bison bison
CCGCCACCGCGGCGGAGGGCCGAGGGAGGGGGAGGGTACGAGGGTCGGCGGACGCCCCCTCTACCCTCCACCCCCGCACCCGCCCCCCCCCACCGCGAGCCCGCCCGCCCCGGGGGGGGACTCCACCACGGCCAAGGCCACACCGCGGACGGCCGACGCGCGCCCTCGGCGTCCGGCCATCACACCCGCCCCAGAGGGGCGGGGGATGCCGGCCGGCGAGGACACGGCGACCGGCCCGCGGCGGGCAAGACCGGGGACCCGACCCGCGCTCGGGCGAGCGCACCGGAGCGGGGGGGCCGCGGCGGGGCGGGGGAGGGGGGAGATCGCGGGAGCTCCCCCTGTCCAGCACGCGACGGCGGCGACGGACAGGCGGCGGCGAGACGGGCAACGGGATCGGGACCGCGGCGGGCCCGGAAGCGAGACACACCAGGGCGCGGCCCCGGGAGGCAGCAGACGGCGAGCGGACTGAGGCGGACGGACAGACGGAGAGGGGCACCGACGGGGTGCGGCCACGCGAGGCCAACGCCAC
>NW_011429242.1:0-541 GCF_000754665.1 Bison bison bison
AACACATGACTGAGATTAGGCGGGAGGCAGTACATGGATGTGCCAGGATACCTTAAAGTACGAGAAAGCAAAGAAAGGAAAGACAACTCTCAAGCTGTCCCCAAGTGATCAAAATGAATGATTACACAGTTTTTCCTGTATACACTAGCAGATAATAATCTGAAAAGGAATTTAAAAAAAAATTCCCTTTCAATACTGTCAAATTGAATCCAATGCTTTGCCACGGATGTCACGAGGATGCAAGACTGGCACACTGGAAATTCCACACCGTGGCTGAAAAAGATCCTGAATACATGGACAGATATTCCATAGCGATGGAAAGACTTAAGATGGCAATACCATGGAATGCATCTTCAATCTGAAATTAAGATTCGATATGAATTGATCGCTCAGAGCTTTTGTGTCATCAAGTGTTATGAAAGGATCAAAGAGATCCAGAAAGCTGCTGACATAGACTTGGGGCGGGGTGGGGGTGAGGGTGGGGGGGTGCGAGTAAGAGTACCCCGTGCGGGTCTTTAGCCCGAGGTGATGCAGCCACTAG
>NW_011429243.1:0-598 GCF_000754665.1 Bison bison bison
GGGAGATAATTCTAGGCAAAAGGATTGTGTATAAAGCCCAGAATCAAGAGAAAGCTTAGCATTCTTGAGAATATTAAAAAGTCTGTAGGTATTAAGAATGCCTGGACTAAAGACAAAGGTTAGTCATAGGGAAGAGCCTCAATATGCAGTCAGGAGTCCTATTATATAGAACCTTATAAGTCACTTTAGAATTGGAGACTTTATAATTCAGCAGAATGGAATGGAAAGCCATTTAGAGTCTCATAAAATAATTACTGAATAAATGTTGCATAAATAACTAAAGACAAGATTTAGTAATATTTATAGTATTCTTTTGAGGCATATCGTAAGAGATTTCAGTCTGTATAATATTGTTGTTTCTTCAAAACACATATTTACTACCAGCCCTCTTAAAATGCATTTTGTTATGTGGCCCTTATGTAATATGATATGATAAACACTTGGAACGTTTGTAAAGAAAAGAAACCAAGGCTACTTTCAAGACAGTTCTCTCTTCTTGTTTTCTTATGCTTTTCTTCTAAAATCAAGTAGTAAAATGTCAATCCTTTTGGAAAGTGAGAGAGGAAAGGAGCTCTGTTGTGTTCTATGGAAAGCAGTC
>NW_011429244.1:0-506 GCF_000754665.1 Bison bison bison
ATTATATGCCAATAAAATGGACAACGTGGAAGAAATGGACAAATTCTTAGAAAAGTACAACTTTACAAAACTGGACCAGGAAGAAATAGAAAATCTTAACAGACCCATCACAAGCATGGAAATTGAAACTGTAATCAAAAATCTTCCAGCAAACAAAAGCCCCGGTCCAGACGGCTTCACAGCTGAATTCTACCAAAAATTTAGAGAAGAGCTAACACCTATCCTGCTCAAACTCTTCCAGAAAATTGCAGAGGAAGGTAAACTTCCAAACTCATTCTATGAGGCCACTATCACCCTAATACCAAAACCTGACAAAGATCCCACAAAAAAAGAAACTACAGGCCAGTATCACTGATGAACATAGATGCAAAAATCCTTAACAAAATTCTAGCAATCAGAATCCAACAACACATTAAAAAGATCATACACCATGATCAAGTGGGCTTTAATCCCAGGGATGCAAGGATTCTTCAATATCCGCAAATCAATCAATGTAATACCACCAC
>NW_011429245.1:0-606 GCF_000754665.1 Bison bison bison
TCCCCTGCTTTGTCTGGAAGGGGTTCCCGACCTTCCGGTCGCACTCAGGATGAGGCCGGTCTCACGACGACATTCCAGACGTGGCCTCGTGGGTGCTCCACATTGCGAAGCACCCCGATTTCCCGGTCCCCTCTTGGTAAGAACCCGATGCCCGGACACCTCTCCGAACTCCACCCTGTGAATGAAGTCAACACGAAGGGGCAGTGACTCGCCCGTGCATCGTCCGGAAAAGACCCCTAGGTTCCAAATACCGCTCGACAAGTGGCCTCTCTCCCCTGGGACACCTCGAGAGGCAAGCGGAGTTCCATGCCTCAACCCAAGACGAGGCCTGACTCTCCTGTCCCCAGTCTGCAGGGACCCTGCGATCGGAGTCTGAAATCAGAGGAACCCTGAGGTTCCTGCCTCAACTGGAGATGAGGCCCTCTTCCAATGCACCAAACCCGTGGAGTCTCGAGAGGCCCCCCCCCCACCTCCAGTTTCCCTGACTTCTCAGAGCCACCATGAGAAGCCCCCTGAGGTCACCTGCACAAGTCGAGGGAAGCCAGGGTTTCCTGCCTCAACCCGAGAAACGCCTCGAGAGACCTTCTTCAACACGTCTCGAGGCCA
>NW_011429246.1:0-687 GCF_000754665.1 Bison bison bison
CTTTAAGTCTTTTTTCATGTACTCTGCTTCAAATACACTGGGCAGTTGTTCACCATCAAGTATTTAGTTCTATGATATGTTTCAACGTTTTCTATACCTACCAATTCATACACACTCATAAATTTATCACCATCCTGTGTTTTAGGGCTGTCATATGGTTAAATGAGTCCCCATCCTACCCCAGGTCAAACACACCCAGTATTGATCAACATACAGCCTTTCAGCTATGTGATACATTTCAAGTGTTCTATGATCCAATCTTGGAGGATACATCCAATAATTTATCAAATTCCAGTGTTTCAGTGCTCTGAAGTTTTTAAGTGTTTCTGCATCCAAATAGCTCAGGCATGATTAATAGATTATAACCATCACTGTTTCAGTTTTATGACATGACTTGAGTACATCTTCATCTACTTTATACTCAATAATTACCACCATCCTGTAAATCAGAGGTAAAATATTCTTGGAATGCTTCTTTGTCTACTGTGGGTCAAACACACCTAGTAGTTTTTCACCATTCAGTGTTTCAGTGCTGTGACAACTTCCACTGCTTCTTCGTGTACTACAGGTCATCGCACCAAGTATCTTGTAACTATGAGCTTGCACTCTAGAGAACATATCTCTCCACTACTGAGACTGAATTGTAGAGCATGCATCTCACAACTACTAAGACCCCCATTCTAAGTG
>NW_011429247.1:0-688 GCF_000754665.1 Bison bison bison
AAAGTGAAGTCGCTCAGTCGTGCCCGACTCTGAGCGACCCCATGGACTGCAGCCTACCAGGCTCTTCCGTCCATGGGATTTTCCAGGCAAGAGTACTGGAAAAGAGTGGGGTGCCATTGCATTCTCCCATATCTATTCACAAGCCTGCCTAAATCATTGACTTCTAGCCACCTTTGGGATGCCAATGACCACCCACCCTTACCAGGCCACAGAGGAGAGAAAACACTTACCACAGGAGGTCCGGGTAAGGAACAAGGAACTAACAAGCTCCACCAACCACGGATTCTGCAGAGGTCAACAAGAGGTCAGCAAGAGATAGGCAGACTGCAGTCCAGAGGTCCTAGCAACTTCCAGCGAGCAGCAAAGACCCAGCATAGTCAAAACGAATTCAATGTTACAAAACAAATAAATAAACGGACAGAAGTTCTTTGAACACATGACTGAGATTAGGGGTGAGGCAGTACATGGATGTGCCAGGATACTCTTAAAGTATGAGAAAGCAAAGAAAGGAAAGACAACTCTCAAGCTGTCCCAAGTGATCAAAATGAATGATTACACAGTTTTACCTGTATACACTAGCAGATAATAATCTGAAAAGTAATTTTAAAAAAAATTCCCTTTCAAAACTGTCAACATGAATCAAATGCTTTGCCACGGATGTCACGAGGATGCAAGACTGGCACACTGG
>NW_011429248.1:0-586 GCF_000754665.1 Bison bison bison
GCTCAAGTTTCGCTGCGTCTAGGCCCGCAGGAGGTTCAGAGGCCCCTGCGCCGCGGGGGTTGGGAGGCGGCGGGCGCCGAAGACCGACACCTCCGGGGCCGCGCGGGCCTGAACAGCGAATGGGATCGGGGGGAGGCCCGGCTCAGCGAGCGCGGCCGGGTCTGGAGTGGCCGCGGGTGGGAGGGCGCCGAGACATCCGCACCCCTCAGCCCAGCCCCCAGGCCCCGCGCCCACGCACGCACGCACGCCCTCCCGGTCAATGGGGGGTCCTGGAAGCCCCTCGGGCCCCCGGGCCCGGCCAGGCGCTTGCTGGTCTGGTGTTGGCGGTGTTCGGGGGGTGCGGGGGGGGGGGGGCGGGCCGGCGTCAGCAGGCTGGAGTCCGGTCGCGGGTCGTGCGGCTCAAGTACAGCATGCCCCGCGACGAGAGGTGCGGCCCGTTGGCCCGACCTGCAGGGCAGAGCGAAAGGGAGGCGAAGCGCAAGGCTCTTAGGGCGCCCCGAGCCAACCGCCACCGTCTCAGGCCGTATCAGCCTGAAGGCGCCCGATCTCGTCTGGTCTCGGAAGCTAAGCAGGGTCGGCCTGGTTA
>NW_011429249.1:0-538 GCF_000754665.1 Bison bison bison
ATGAAATCGCATTTTCTGAAGGCAAACGACGTCGTTCTTTCTTCCAGGTGGCAGTTTCAGGATGGGAGAAGCAAAGGAATGGGTACAGAATGGGATAAGGAGGTTGTAGGGAAAGTGGACCCCCAGAAAAGAGTGTTGTGCCTAGCACAAGGTTTCTTGAGAGGTTGAACTGCCTTTGCTAATGGATTATAAGTTTCTTTACCTCTTCCGTGATCTCTTCTAGGTTGACCTAGAACAGAAATCTTTTGTTAGCTTTGGCTAAGTGGAGAAGTATTATTGTTTCACGGTGACTTGTGTGATCCTACCTGACTGTTCTCAACCCTTTTGATATCTATTCACTGCTGCTGCTGCTGCTGCTAAGTCGTTTCAGTCGTGTCCGAGTCTGTGTGACCCCATGGACGGCAGCCCACCAGGCCCCGCAGTCCCTGGGCTTCTCTAGGCAAGAACACTGGAGTGGGTTGCCATGTCCTCCTCCAATGCATGAAAGTGAAATGTGAAAAGTGAAGTCGCTCAGTCGTGTCCGACTCTGAGCGACCCC
>NW_011429250.1:0-704 GCF_000754665.1 Bison bison bison
ACAAAGCAGGGGAGTCGACCCTCCTGTGGAGATCAGGAGGGTAGAAGGGGCTCAGAGGAAGTGGTGCCGGAAAACCTCGGTGTTCCTCCAGGGAGACCGGGATGCCGGGGAACTTGGTGGGGGCGCATCAAGGGTGCCAAGTACCGTTTCGACCTCCAATTCCTAACGTGGGACTTCTCGTGAGACGCTGTAGCGGGAAAGGGCTTCATCTTGCGATGACGGGGGAACCACGTGGTTTTTCTCGAGTTGCGGCGGGATTCTCGAGTTACGACGGGGAATTCGGGATGCCTCTTGTGTTGGCCCAGGGAAGTCCAATCTTCCATTCAAGTTGCGAAGGAAAGCTGTGGATTACTCTCGAGTGACTGCAGGGCCAATAGACCTCATCTAGGCTTGTGTCCAGAAGCCAATGTTCCTCTCCAGGGGCGACCGGGATCTCGGGGTTGCATTCCAGACGCACCCGGGGAGACAGGCATTCATCTCGAGTGGAAGCAAAGAACCCCGCTCTGCTCTCGAGTCGCGACGGCTATCTCTTGGAGCTCACTGGGTGGACTAAAGGGAGTCAAGCCTCCTGACGCGTTTGGAGAGAGGTCGCGAGGTTGGCCTCTAGGCCATGCAGGAGACGAAGGCCCTCATCTCCGCGATGACGGGGGAGTCTCGGGGTGGTTCTCGAGCGGCGGCCCCAGGGTGCGGTTTCTCACGAGGTA
>NW_011429251.1:0-709 GCF_000754665.1 Bison bison bison
GGTGTCATTTGCAATCATCCAGAAAGCTTCCAGGTCTAGGTTCCAGACCACCAGCACACACAGTCAGTAGCCAACGGAGTGGATTCCAGGAATACGCGTTGTTCACCGGCATTACCGTTGATATTGTTGCTGCACACTCAATGCAGTGGGCAGGGCCTGGATTGTCCACTGGGTCTCATGTGGAATGGAAAGAAGGGCTCCCCCCCCCCCCACACACACCACCCACCCCCACCTGTTGACAGCCTTCGTGACGAGAAATGGTCCCCGAAACCAAGAATCAGACAAACCAGAGAAGCCCAGATGATAGTCCTTGAGATGAAGGAACTAAGCAGCTGGTTGCGATGGCACCAAGGGAAAGGTTGCTCTTTTGTCTGCCCCTCTACTCCTTTCTTCCTGGACGCCTTAGGGTTTTGTCATGGAGATTTGAAATAAAGTGCACAAAAGTCATATGTGTTGAATCAAGATTTTGCATTTAACCATCTCTCAAAAAGGAAGAGAGCTTCACCTGCACATGTTTCTTTCAAAACCGTCAATTGCTTTTCAATTCTGGGGTTTCTCTCTTGCCTTGTTCAGTTAGCCTTAACAGTAAAAATCAACGAAAACTACATAAAGATTCAAAGATACCAACAAAGGACAGCTTCTGTTTTTGAAATCATCTTTCCATTTAGTAGAACACGAGCTCTATTCTTTGTATTTTGCCTAGGGAATT
>NW_011429252.1:0-535 GCF_000754665.1 Bison bison bison
TATTTCATAGGATTCACTACTTAAGTCACATGGGCCTGGAGTTTTCTGTTCCAAATCTTTGATAGACCTAGGGATTATCTAGGGTTTTCACTTTCTTTTTGAGTTAGTTTTGGGAATTTTGGTCATTCAAGGAATTTGTTGATTTCATCTATTTTTGCAAATGTTTTTTGGCTTTTCCTCTTTTTTACATTTATTTATTTATTTTAATTGGAGGCTCATTACTTTACAATATTGTTCTGGTTTTTGCCGTACATTGACATGAGTCAGCCATGTGTGTACATGTGTCCCACATTCTGAATCCCACTCCCACTTCCCTCCCTATCCAATTCCTCAGGGTCATCCCGGTGCACCGGCCCTGAGCGCCCTGTCTCACGCATCGAACCTGGACTGACGATCTATTTCTC
This sequence comes from Bison bison bison, assembly GCF_000754665.1. Lineage (NCBI taxonomy): Eukaryota > Metazoa > Chordata > Mammalia > Artiodactyla > Bovidae > Bison > Bison bison. The sequence goes on from NW_011429252.1 coordinate 405, forward strand.
GTGTGGTAATATACATGTTTCAATGCGATTGTCTCAAATCATCCCACCCTCGCCTTCTCCCAAACAGCCCAACAGCCTGTTCTTTATCTCGGTGTCTCTTTTGCTGTCTTGCATATAGGGTCATCCTTACC
>NW_011429253.1:0-504 GCF_000754665.1 Bison bison bison
TTCCATGAACCAACAGATGTTGGCAATTTGATCTCTGGTTCCTCTGCTTTTTCTAAAACCAGCTTGAACATCACGAAGTTCATGGTTCACATATTGCTGAAGCCTGGCTTGGAGAATTTTGAGCATTACTTTACTAGCATGTGAGATGAGTGCAACTGTGTGGTAGTTTGAGCCTTCTTTGGCATTGCCTTTCTTTGGGATTGGAATGAAAACTGACCTTTTCCAGTCCTGTGGCCACTGCTGAGTTTTCCAAATTTCCTGGGGTATTGAGTGCAGCACTTTCATAGCATCATCTTTCAGGATTTGGAATAGCTCCACTGGAATTCCGTCACCTTCACTAGCTTTGTTCGTAGTGATGCTTTCTAAGGCCCACTTGACTTCACATTCCAGGATGTCTGGCTCTAGGTGAGTGATCACACCAGCGTAATTACCTGGGTCATGAAGATCTTTTTGGTACAGTTCTTCTGTGTATTCTTGCCATCTCTTCTTAATATCTTCTGCTTC
>NW_011429254.1:0-508 GCF_000754665.1 Bison bison bison
AGGGCCTTCGTCTCCTGCATGGCCTAGAGGCCAACCTCGCGACCTCTCTCCAAACGCCTCAGGAGGCTTGACTCCCTTTAGTCCACCCAGTGAGCTCCAAGAGATACCCGTCGCGACTCGAGAGCAGAGCGGGGTTCTTTGCTTCCACTCGAGATGAATGCCTGTCTCCCCGGGTGCGTCTGGAATGCAACCCCGAGATCCCGGTCGCCCCTGGAGAGGAACATTGGCTTCTGGACACAAGCCCAGATGAGGTCTATTGGCCCTGCAGTCACTCGAGAGCAATCCCCAGCTTTCCTTCGCAACTCGAATGGAAGATTGGACTTCCCTGGGCCAACACAAGAGGCATCCCGAATTCCCCGTCGTAACTCAAGAATCCCGCGCAACTCGAGAAAACCACGTGGTTCCCCCGTCATCGCAAGATGAAGCCCTTTCCCCTACAGCGTCTCACGAGAAGTCCCACGTTAGGAATTGGAGGTCGAAACGGTACTTGGCACCCTTGATGCGCCCC
>NW_011429255.1:0-500 GCF_000754665.1 Bison bison bison
TCTTAACTGGAGGTCACATAAGAACCACCACGGGAGGTTTTTTTGTTTTTCCCTCTAATTCACAGAACAGGGCCCTAGCCAGAATGATCAGGAATGAGATGCAGTGAAGTGTTTTTGTTTTAGTGTTATTCTGACATTGGATCTACCTCTTGTAGTGCCTCAGAGCTGATGGCTTTGTTGTCTTCTAGTATCTGCTCTGGGCGATGCAAAGACCAGTGTCAGTCTGATTCTTTATCTTTAATGATCTGTAATTTCACTGTGCTATAGTTAGATCTGGTTTTTGTTTTATTATCCTTGTTGGCTCCGTCTCAGAATTCATGTCTTACTTCAGTTCAAAGAAATTCTCAGACATTGTTCTTTCAAAAATTCCCTTCTTATCCTTCCTTCTGGAACTCCTGTTAGACATTTGGAACATCTGAATCTGTCCTCCATGTCCATTTTTCTTCCTACGTTTTTCCTTTCTTTCTCTCTCTATACTACACTCATGTAGGTAGTTCTTC
>NW_011429256.1:0-514 GCF_000754665.1 Bison bison bison
CGGGTTGAGGCAGGAAACCCTGGGTTCCCTCGACTTGTGCAGGTGACCTCAGGGGGCTTCTCATGGTGGCTCTGAGAAGTCAGGGAAACTGGAGGTGGGAGGGGCCTCTCGGGACTCCACTGGGTTTGGTGCATTGGAAGAGGGCCTCATCTCCAGTTGAGGCAGGAACCGCAGGGTACCTCTGATTTCAGACTCCGATCGCAGGGTCCCTGCAGACTGGGGACAGGAGAGTCAGGCCTCGTCTTGGGTTGAGGCATGGAACTCCACTTGCCTCTCGAGATGTCCCTGGGGAGAGAGGCCGCTTGTCGAGCTGTATTTGGAACCTGGGGTTTTTTCCGAACGATGCACGGAAAAACTGCCCCTTCGTGTTGACTTCCTTCACAGGGTGGATTCGGAGAGGTGTCCGGGCATCGGGTTCTTATCAAGAGGGGACCGGGAAATCGGGGTCCTACGGAATGTGGAACCACCCACGAGGCCACGTCCTGGAATGACTTTGTGAGACCGGCCTCATCCT
>NW_011429257.1:0-623 GCF_000754665.1 Bison bison bison
TCGCATGGAGACCCGACTTCCCTGGCGCCCCACGAGAGGCTCACTGACCTCGCCGTCGTACCTCGTGAGAAACGGCACACTGGGGCCGCCGCTCGAGAACAACCCCGAGACTCCCTCGTCACCGCGAGATGAGGGCCTTCATCTCCTGCATGGACTAGAGACCAGTCTCACGACCTCCCTCCAAACGCCTCAGGAGGCTTGACTCCCTTTAGTCCACCCAGTGAGCTCCAAGAGATACACGTCGCGACTCGGGAGCAGAGCGGGGTTCTTTGCTTCCACTCGAGATGAATGCCTGTCTCCACGGGTGCGTCTGGAATGCAACCCCGTGATACCTGTCGCCCCTGGAGAGGAACATTGGCTTCTGGACATAAGCCTAGATGAGATCTATAGGCACTGCAGTTACTCGAGAGCAATCCCCAGCTTTCCTTCGCAACTCGAATGGGAGATTGGACCTACCTGGGCCAACACAAGAGGCATCCTGAATTCCCCGTCGTAACTCGAGAATCCGGCCGCAACTCGAGAAAAACCAGGTGGTCCCCCGTATCGCAAAGACGAAGCCCTTTCCCTCTACAGCGTGTCAGGAGAAGACCCACGTTAGGAATTGGAGGTCGAAACGGTACTGG
>NW_011429258.1:0-610 GCF_000754665.1 Bison bison bison
GAAAAACCACGTGGCTCCCCCGTCATCGCAAGATGAAGCCCTTTCCCGCTACAGCGTCTCGGGAGAAGTCCCACGTTAGGAATTGGAGGTCGAAAGGGCACTAGGCACCCTTGATGCGACCCACAAAGTTCCCCGAAATCCCGGTCTCCCTCGAGAGGAACACTGAGGTTTTCCGGCACCCCCTCCTCTGAGCCCTTTCTCCCCTCCTGATCTGGACAGGAGGGTCGACTCCCGTGCTTTGTCTGGAAGGGGTTCCCGACCTTCCGGTCGCACCTCAGGATGAGGCCGGTCTCACGAAGACATTCCAGACGTGGCCTCGTGGGTGGTTCCACATTCCGTAGCAGCCTGATGTCCCGGTCCCCTCTTGATAAGAACCCGATGCCGGACACCTCTCCGAACTCCACTCTGTGAATGAAGTCCACACGAAGGGGCAGTTTTTCCGTGCACCGTTCGGAAAAAAACCCCAGGTTGCAAATACAGCTCGACAAGCGGCCTCTCTCCCCGGGGACATCTCGAGAGGCAAGCGGAGTTCCATGCCTCAACCCAAGACGAGGCCTGACTCTCCTGTCCAACGTCTGCAGGGACCCTGCGATCGGAGTCTGAAATCAGA
>NW_011429259.1:0-715 GCF_000754665.1 Bison bison bison
GTCCCTGGCAGTGTATTGATTAATATAATTGGTGTAAGTAGTAGCTTTAATGTTTGTAACCTGGGACCCTTGAGTTAATTCTTTTTCTTGTTATAGCCCACCACACCTTTGCTCTGTAGGAATGCAACTTTATCTAATGCTTTTTTGGAGGGTGGCTCCTGACCAACCACCTTTAGAGAAAAATAAGTTTTCTGAAGCAAAGGTCTTAAAATGTTAACAGGCCTCCGGGCCAGAAGATGATGCAAATCACCTAAGCTTTTGCATATGGTAAGTTTGCAGGAAGAAAGCCTGGTTTGCTGCAAGACTCTACCCCTTCCCCCATTATCCTCTATGCATAACTTAAGGTATAAAAACTACTTTGAAAAATAAAGTGCGGGTCTTGTTCACCGAAACTTTGCTCTCACCATGTCGTTCTCACTCTAGCCTTCTGGCTGAATTATTCAGCCTACTTTTCTCCACTGAATTTTCCTCACTGAGCTATCCTCATTCTATTACTCTTTATATCCTTAATTAACATTTAACTAAGCAGTTGTTTCCTGATCTTCGCCTACGCCGTCTCTCCTTCGAATACCCTGGACTCAGCCGGGGCTGGTCCCTGGCACCCCTACCACTGGCTCGAGAGCAATGACGCGCTCGCCCTCGCCACTCGCATGGACGACCCGACGTCCCTGCCGCCCCACTAGAGGCTCACTGACCTCGCCGTCGTACCTCGTGA
>NW_011429260.1:0-545 GCF_000754665.1 Bison bison bison
CTTGATTCAGCAGACCCTGATCACCTGACTGAGCAGGCCCTGATCCCGTGGCTGAGCATGCCCTGATCACGTGACTGAGCATGCACTGATCACGTGACTGAGAGGCACTGATCACGTGACTGAGAGGCACTGATCACGTGGCTATCATGCACTGATCACGTGCTTCAGGAGGCAATAATCAAAGAGCTGAGCAGGCACTAATCACTTGGCTAAGAGGGCACTATTCACGGAGAGGAGCAGGAAATCGTCAAGGAGCTGAGCAAACTGTATGAAGTGGTTAAGCAGACTCTAAACACGTGACGCAGCAGGCTCTACACCCGTGACTGAGCAGACACAATTTGGGCAGCTCAGCAGACACCAATGGTGCAGCTCAGCAGACACAAATGGTGCAGCTCAGCAGACACCAATCATGCAGCTCAGCAGGCAATACTCATGGAGCTGAGCAGGCAGGAATCACACAGCTCAGCAGGACAAAGATCAAGGAGCTGAGCAGGCACGAATCTCGCAGTTCAGCTGGCAAAAATCAAGGAGCTGAGCAGACTGCC
>NW_011429261.1:0-633 GCF_000754665.1 Bison bison bison
TTACTTAGTGACCAGGGAGGGACCTGAAGTGGATTTTGAAGTGGCGGACAGGAGTTGCACCAGCAGCAAGTTCTGGTCCTGGTTTGAGCGTTTCATCCATGTGGTGTAACTCTGCTTTTGAAGAACTAGGCTTGAGAAGGCTGCTCCCAGTTGTGTACAATTTGACTTCTGTTTCCACTCGTTAATATTCTACTTTAATTCTGAGGAAATTGCATGAGACTTTTCCAACTTTCACTCGAGGAAACGAGCCTCAGAGCTCCCCGTTGGATCTGTTGAAGGTCCCTCCTTGTTCTGGGTCAAGCCCGCCTGTATGGTGTAGCAGACAGAGGTCCTGACTTCATGCCAGATACCTTCCCTCCTGGAATTCTTGCAATAACAGGGTAGTTTAGTATACTTTTCGTTTGCTGTTTGGGTTTATGATGTAGAAAGAAGCTTGGTAAACCAAGTGGCTGGACAGAACGTTAAGACAGATGGGTGCCAATCGTGGCAAACGTGACCTTTGGGATAGGCGCATTTTTGCTCACGTCCGAGAAACTGCCATGTCTAGGACTTTTATTCTGAGGACGTTAACTTTATGTTTGATTTGAAACTTAGGACGTACATCAGTAATAAACTTGAAAATGAAATTGCAAA
>NW_011429262.1:0-861 GCF_000754665.1 Bison bison bison
GGGGTTGCAAAAGAGTCAGGACATGACTGAGACGACTAACACTTTCACTTTCTGTTCAGTGCCTCCTGGGAAGCCCCAGAGCGCCTAGATAGGATGAATAAACCACTCCCTGGGGGCAGCAGAAGTGATGTGCAAGCAGAAATGGAGGATGAGGAGTATTGGAGAGTAAACATGGGATGGGACCGACAAGGGGGACATTCAGGATTGAGGAAGATGATACACAGAACTAGGGTGACCAGGATCCTGGTTTGCCCAGAGCTGTCCTGGTTTTAGCACTAAAAATCCCACATCTGGGAAAGCTCGGGGTTGCTGAGCCTTATATGCTGCTGCTGCTGCTAAGTCGCTTCATTCGTGTACCAACTCTATGTGACCCCATAGAAGGCAGCCCACTCAAATGAACTTGAAATAGAAAAAGGAGACGTTTCAACAGACAACACAGAAAGAGAAAGGATACATAAGAGACAACTAGGAACAACTGCATGACAATAAAAATGGATAACCTGGAACAAAAGGACAAATTCTTAGAAAAGTACAATCTTCTAAGGCTGAACCAGGAAGAAATAGAAAATATGAATAAGTCAAGCACCAACACCAGTCACAAGCTCTAACTATGAACAGATCAATCACAAGCACTACTAACTGGGATCAAAAGTCTCCAACAAAGAAATGCCCGGGACTTCACAGATGAATGCTTTCAAATGGTAGAGATGTGATAATACCTATGCTGGTCAAACTGTTCCAGAAAAATGTGGAGGGAGGAGCATTCCCAACTCATTCTGCGAGGCCACCATCACCATGAACCAAAAGGAAACAGAAATGCCACACAGAAAAGAAAATTACAGGCTAACATCACTGATGAAC
>NW_011429263.1:0-620 GCF_000754665.1 Bison bison bison
GGGCGACAGGGATCTCAGGGTTGCATTCCAGACACACCCGGGGAGACAGGCATTCATGTCGAGTGGAAGCAAAGAACCCCGCTCTGCTCTCGAGTCGCGACGGGTACCTCTTGGAGCTCACTGGGTGGACTAAAAGGAGTCAAGCCTCCTGAGGCATTGGAGAGAGGTCGAGAGATAGGTCTCTAGGCCATACAGGAGACGAAGGCCCTCAACTCGCGATGAGTGGGGAAGTCTCGAGGGTTGTTCTCGAGCGGCGTCCACAGTGTGCAGTTTCTCCCTAGGTACGACGGCGAGGTCAGTGAGCCTCTCGTGGGGCGCCAGGGAAGTCGGGTCCCCATGCGAGTGGCGGAGGGGGAGCGCGTCATTGCTCTCGAGTCATGGTAGGGGTACCTGGCCTCGAGACGTGTTGAAGAAGGTCTCTCGAGGTCTTTCTCGCGTTGAGGCAGGAAACCCCGGCTTCCCTCGACTTGTGCAGGTGACCTCAGGGGGCTTCTCATGGTGGCTCTGAGAAGTCAGGGAAACTGGAGGTGGGGGCGGTGGGCCTCTCGGGACTCCACGGGGTTTGGTGCATTGGAAGAGGGCCTCATCTCCAGTTGAGGCAGGAACCTCAGGGTTCCTCT
>NW_011429264.1:0-573 GCF_000754665.1 Bison bison bison
GGGATCTTCGAAACCCAGGTATCAAACCTGTGTCTCCTGCTTGTCAGATGGATCCATTACCCCTGAACCACCAGCGAATCCCACTCTCTACTACAATATTGGCTTAATTCTGAGGCTCTGTGGGGCAAGGTGACTGCCAACAGCATCATTCTCTATGTTCAAGTTCAAAGGGAAAGTATCTCTCCCCAGTAGGTCCCACATTGGGTTGTCTTCAATTGCACTGATTTATGTTGATCCCTGAAGGAGTCACACAGCCAAAGGTACATTGATGCTACCTGACCAGTTTTGAGTTACTCGTTATACTCTTGAGGCTGGTAGTAGAATCAGCCCCACCAGCAGCATGTCCTGTGACAACAGGAAGAAGATGGTTCTCTAAAGGGAAAATTAGACACTGTCACCAAGAGAACAGATGCTTAGTAGTCCAGCTAGCAGTAGTTCATTTCTCACCTGATACATGTCATTCACTGGTCTTCTCACACACCACTTCATTTAACTCTCCTAACAATCCTATCAGAAAGAAAGAAAGTGTAGCCACTCAACTGTGTCTGACACTTTGCAATCCTGTGAACTGTT
>NW_011429265.1:0-581 GCF_000754665.1 Bison bison bison
CTCGAGGTCTTTCTCGGGTTGAGGCAGGAAACCCTGGGTTCCCTCGACTTGTGCAGGTGACCTCAGGGGGCTTCTCATGGTGGCTCTGAGAAGCCAGGGAAACTGGAGGTGGGAGGGGCCTCTCGGGACTCCACTGGGTTTGGTGCATTGGAAGAGGGCCTCATCTCCAGTTGAGGCAGGAACCGCAGGGTACCTCTGATTTCAGACTCCGATCGCAGGGTCCCTGCAGACTGGGGACAGGAGAGTCAGGCCTCGTCTTGGGTTGAGGCATGGAACTCCGCTTGCCTCTCGAGATGTCCCCGGGGAGAGAGGCCGCTTGTCGAGCTGTATATGGAACCTGGGGTTTTTCCGAATGATGCACGGAAAAACTGCCCCTTCGTGTTGACTTCATTCACAGGTGGAGTTCGGAGAGGTGTCCGGGCATCGGGTTCTTATCAAGAGGGGACCGGAAATCGGGGTCCTACGGAATGTGGAACCACCCACGAGGCCACGTCTGGAAGGTCTTCGTGAGACCGGCCTCATCCTGAGGTGCGACCGGAAGGTCGGGAACCCCTTCCAGACCAAGCAGGGGAGTCGACCCT
>NW_011429266.1:0-545 GCF_000754665.1 Bison bison bison
GAATAGGCATAATTTATTATACAAAATATTTTTAAAGGTGTGACAGAATGCCATAAAATCATAAAGTCAGAATACATATACTAAATCATGAAAGAATGTCTGTAATAAATAATACAAAACAGTCAATACCTATAATGTGCCTTCAAAATAAGAAAAACAACCAAATACAAAAGTTAGGAAAACCATTGGTAATTCACACAGCAAAGTAAGACAATATGACTCAGTTTTTGTAAAAAAGGTAATTATTTAAAAAGAAAAAAGACCTCATTTTATAATTTAGAAAATGGAGATAAATTTGAAAGGTTGCATATCTGTCTGGTTTCTTGTGTTAGCTATTGGTAGGGAGGAGCAGAGGAGTGTGGGCTGGAGATCAGGTAATGGGGAGATAAAAGAAAAAGGAATAAATAAGAAAAGTTTGGACAAGACGTACAGCATAGATATGGTCCCATTTTTGTAAGATGAGATAAGTATATGGCTATCCCTGTATGTGTGTGTATGATTTCCACTGCCTCCACTCTTATCCAGTCACCATCAGCTCTCACCAG
>NW_011429267.1:0-678 GCF_000754665.1 Bison bison bison
TAATATTGAAGGCCTGTTTTCCTTCCACTGTGGCATTCTACGAAGAAATGTGCGGGTTGTTTTTTTTTTTTTTTTTTTAATTTGTTTTTTTGTTTTTCTTTTTTTTTTAGTAAAAGATTCCGAAAAATGAGGGAAACAGGAAACCCAGAGGTGCCCCTGTAGTTTGGCGAAGGCCTTAGGAGGTCACTTGGAAATGCTGCTGGCTGTTGAGGGGGGGAGGGGGCAGATGTGCACAGAGCTGTGCAGGCTTGTCCTTTGCATGGATGTTCTTTGTAGAAATCCACCTCGGAGCCATCTCCTGATGTGTAAGAATTTCCCAGACAAACCTTGAGCTAAGCAATGCGTTTTTTCCTTAGGAAATGTTGGTCTTCAGCGATGTTCAAAGCCTGTGTATTTCCGCTAGACTCTGGCTTCAGGTCGGTTCCCCCAAAAGGCTCAGAAGCGACCTGAACCAAACAGTAAGTTTTCCTCCTACCTTGTTCTCCTCATCTATGTTAAGAGTATACTTTAAGAGTATCCTGGCACATACATGTACTGCCTCACCCCTAACCTCAGTCATGTGTTCCAAGAACTTCTGTCCGTTTATTTATTTGTTTTTGGTACCTATTGTAATTCGTTTTGACTATGCTGGGTCTTTGCTGCTCGCTGGAAGTTGCTAGGACCTCTGGACTGCAGTCT
>NW_011429268.1:0-549 GCF_000754665.1 Bison bison bison
GATTTCAATATATAGTGAAAATAATATCCTCACAAAGTCAAAATAAAGGTGTTCTCAGACAAACAAAAATGGAAAGAATTAGAGCTGGCTATCCCACACTATAAGAAATGCTAAAGAAAAGTACTTCAGGCTGAATAAAATGTTTCCAGGGAAGAGAATCTATGTGCAAAAAGGAATAAACCACCAGAAAGGGTGTAGATATACATGATAATATAAATTACAATGTATTAATGGTAACTTCCACTCTTCTATTTTTTCTTTGTGGAACTCATTCTTTTGATGTTTACCTGACAAGATTCTTTAATGTTATTCTCCTGTTTTTTCTTTTGTCTTTTTCTTCCCATATTTCTTGCCTTCAGTTCTACTTTCTCAGAGAGTTCCTCAACTTTATTCTCCGATTTTCCAAATTTTCTATAAAAAAAAATAAATAAATAAATAAAGTGTTCTCTTGGTTACAAGTCTGTAAGGAAGGCTTTTGGTTTGCTAATCTGAAAATTAAAAGTTTCTATGTGAGAAATAGATTTACAACATAAAGGACACACCATGTAT
>NW_011429269.1:0-574 GCF_000754665.1 Bison bison bison
ATCCCTCTGTGCAATAATTATACAGCATAACTCCACACACCTATAATCATGGCCATGTCAGTGGTATGGACAGAGGAGATGACAATGGACAGGATGGAGACTGGTTTAAGACTATCTTCTTCCTTATAGCCCTCAAGATCCTTTGCCATTTTCCTATTGGCTATAATTCAGTAAGAGATCATTATATAAGTATGATAACTTTATGACTATCATACTTGTTGAAAACATTTCCCAGTTTACATTTACTTTTTATCTTGTTTTTTTGATATACAGATTTTATTTTATGTAGCCACATCTATAAAATAGGATTACCTATAAATTAGGATACAATATGGGCACCAAAGTGGAAGCTGCCATTTCACATTTTAAGGAGAGAAGACAATCAAGTCTTCATGGAACACATGACTTTTTTCTTCCTGATTTTTTTAAAGTACAACTTTTTAGTAGCAGCTTTAGGTTTACAACAAAATTGAGAGGAAGGTACATTTTCTTATGTACCCAATCCTCCGACCTATATATATATAGCCTCCCTTATTATCAACACCATTCACTTTTATGAAATACATCTTTTATG
>NW_011429270.1:0-667 GCF_000754665.1 Bison bison bison
TGCTTTTTCATAGGCCCAGCTGATTCTAAACCTGGAGACCCTGAGAGCCGAACTGGACCAGACGAGGCTACGAGGGGCTCCCTTCCACCATGGGTAGGCCGCTCCCCCAAGCAGCTCCCCTCAGCGCTGTCGAGTGTGACAAGGGCCTCTCTGGTGTGTGGACAGTATGACTGGGTGTTGCTCATGGTCGCACCTCAAGGAGCCTGTAGCTTCGTGGCCAGCGAGAGAGAAGAGACAAACATTGTTCCTTAGGGTCAAACTTGGTACCACGGAGTGGTAGTCACAGGATTGACAACACTCAAAAACACAGGCAGAGGTTTGGAACTGGGTGAGGGGGCCGACCAGTTGATATTTGGGTGTATTTATTTGAGGGGCCTGACAGACTGTGACACTGCCATTTCTTAAGAGTTGCAGAAGGTTAATGACCTGTAGTCTTTTTACATGAATGGAGACTGAGACATGACTTGTCATTGACTATGGTGGGAGGAATCACCTGGCTTGTGAATGAGGCAAGCAGATCAAAGTGTAACACAACTGGGCACAGATTTCTCAAGCCTAGTTCTTCTAAAGCAGAGTTACACCACATGTATGAAAACGCTCAAACCAGGACCAGAACTTGCTGCTGGTACAACTCCTGTGTGCCAGTTCAAAATCCATTTCAGGTCCC
>NW_011429271.1:0-557 GCF_000754665.1 Bison bison bison
TTGGTAAGAACCCGATGCCCGGACACCTCTCCGAACTCCACCTTGTGAATGAGTCAACACGAGGGCAGTGACTCGCCGTGCATCGTCCGAAAGACCCCAGGTTCCAAATACCGCTCGACAAGTGGCCTCTCTCCCGGGGAACACCTCGAGAGGCAAGCGGAGTTTCCATGCCTCAACCCAAGACGAGGCCTGACTTCCTGTCCCCAGTCTGCAGGGACCCTGCGATCGGAGTCTGAAATCAGAGGAACCCTGAGGTTCCTGCCTCAACTGGAGATGAGGCCCTCTTCCAATGCACCAAACCCCGTGGAGTCCCGAGAGCCCCCTCCCCACCTCCAGTTTCCCTGACTTCTCAGAGCCACCATGAGAAGCCCCCTGAGGTCACCTGCACAAGTCGAGGGAAGCCAGGGTTTCCTGCCTCAACCCGAGAAAGACCTCGAGAGACCTTCTTCAACAGGTCTCGAGGCCAGGTTCCCCTACCATGACTCGAGAGCAATGACCCGCTCCCCCTCGCCACTCGCATGGAGACCCGACTTCCCTGGCGCCCCACGACGAGGCTC
>NW_011429272.1:0-549 GCF_000754665.1 Bison bison bison
GTGTGGAAGCTCACTCGGTCCTTCCCAGTAACAGGCTTGCAAGCACCCGCCGGCAGCCAGCCTCTTCTCTCCCGCGTTCCGGGCATTGGGCTCCAAACCTGGGACCAAAGGACTGCCCGGAGCTCACTGATCATGGGCTGGTTCCCCTGCGCTGCGGCTGTGCTAGGGAGCCCAAACGCACAGGGGAAGCCCGCACAGCACATCCACCTGCCTCTAGGCGGGAGGACAGCTCCAGGGAAGGCCCGGTCTGGCAGGCGCTTTCTGGGCACAAACGGAGCAACACTCTGGCTGTGGAGCCGCCTCCCCAAGCCAGGGGCACCGGGACCCTGATTCCCTCCGTGCGGCGCTTAGTCTGGGCGGGAAGCACCGGCTTGGGATGCAGCCTGGGCGCTTCCTTTCCCTCGGAAAGAGCTCTCCCTGCGGGAGGCTTTGGCAGTGTGCACACCCCCAGCCCCTAAGCCCTCTGCAAGGACGCCTGGCTCCTAGGTCCGAAGGGAAGGCGAGAGCTGAGCTGAGGCAGCAGTCAGGCACCGGTCACGTCTCCCACAC
>NW_011429273.1:0-649 GCF_000754665.1 Bison bison bison
AGGCTCCTCCGTCCATGGGATTTTCCAGGCAAGAGTACTGGAGTGGGGTGCCATTGCCTTCTCCACAGTATACTAAGGCATATATATGGAATTTAGAAAGATGGTAATGACAACCCTGTATGTGAGACAGGAAAAGAGACACAAATGTATAGAACAGTCTTTTGGACTCTGTGGGAGAGGGAGGGGAGGGATGATTTGAGTGGGCTATTTTAATTTGTGCCTCTTTATTATTTTTGAATTAGCCTATTTCTTCAGCCGAAATCCCCCCTTAACATAAAAGTCCAAAGGAGAACCTAGACATACACTCACAAACACATTTTTAATCTGATGTGCACACACACACACAAGCACAGTCTCAGTCTTATATACTACAAAACACAATTATAGAAAGGAAAATAAAACCAAAGGACTCACAGAAGGAAACCTACGAACTGCACAGAGTTCTCTGTATATTTGTTTTTTAGGCTTAAGGTTGGAAGTTATTTTGTAGTTGAATGATTTCAGTCTAGTGACATTTTAAGTCAGAATGCTTTGCTATACATAACATTGTTCTGGATCCCATGGGATCTTAGAATATTTTGCATGTAAAACTATTCTGTGATTTGCTAAAATGAAAATAATGCAGGGTAACAATGTGGAAGTCATTTTG
>NW_011429274.1:0-513 GCF_000754665.1 Bison bison bison
GTGAATTTCTGTGTATTCCAGACGGTGGAGAACACTTAGGGAACTGATTACTGGCTGGATCTGTCTCCCTCCTTTTCATTCCCCCCTTTTATCCTTCTGGCCACCTCTGTTGCCTTCCTCCTTCTTCTCTTCTCTGTATAACCCCGTGAACATCTCTGAGTGGTCCAGTTGTGGAGTGCACATAAGGCAAGTGACTACTGGCTAGCCCACTCTCTCCACTATTGATTCACCTCATCTCATTTGGGTCACCTCTAACTCCCTCCTCCCTCTTCTCTTCTCCATGTAACCCTGTGAACCTCTCTGAGTGACCCTCACTGTAGAGAAACTTATCATCTTTAATGTAGATTCGTTTTATCAATGGCGTTGTATAGAAGGAGAAGTTTTGAAACTACTGTAAAAATAAGACCGATAATCGGAAGCAGGAGACTTAAGTCCAAACCCTGACTCCAGGGAACTCCTGACTCCAAGGACATTCATTGACAGGAGCTCATCAAATGCCTCCATACCGACACT
>NW_011429275.1:0-672 GCF_000754665.1 Bison bison bison
TTCTCATTATTAGTGTATAGGAATGCAAGGGATTTCTGTGTGTTGATTTTATATCCTGCAACTTTACTATATTCATTGATTAGTTCTAGTAATTTTCTGGTGGAGTCTTTAGGGTTTTCTATGTAGAGGATCATGTCATCTGCAAACAGTGAGAGTTTTACTTCTTCTTTTCCAATTTGGATTCCTTTTATTTCTTTTTCTGCTCTGATTGCTGTGGCCAAAACTTCCAAAACTATGTTGAATAGTAATGGTGAAAGTGGGCACCCTTGTCTTGTTCCTGACTTTAGAGGAAATGCTTTCAACTTTTCTACCATTGAGGATAATGTTTGCTGTGGATTTGTCATATATAGCTTTTATTATGTTGAGGTATGTTCCTTCTATTCTTGCTTTCTGGAGAGCTTTTATCATAAATGGATGTTGAATTTTGTCAAAGGCTTTCTCTGCATCTATTGAGATAATCATATGGTTTTTATTTTTCAATTTGTTAATGTGGTGTATTACATTGATTGATTTGCGGATATTGAAGAATCCTTGCATCCTTGGGATAAAGCCCACTTGGTCATGGTGTATGATCTTTTTAATGTGTTGTTGGATTCTGATTGGTAGAATTTTGTTAAGGATTTTTGCATCTATGTTCATCAGTGATATTGGCCTGTAGTTTTCTTTTTTTGT
>NW_011429276.1:0-505 GCF_000754665.1 Bison bison bison
CCCAGGGTTTCCTGCCTCAACCCGAGAAAGACCACGAGTAGACCTTCTTCAACACGTCTTCGAGGCCAGATTCCCCTACCATGGCTCGGGAGCAGTGACGACTCTCCCCCTCGCCACTCGCATGGAGACCCGACTTTCCCGGCGCCCCACGAGAGGCTCACTGACCTCGCCGTCGTTCCTCGTGAGAAACCGCACACTGGGGCCGCCGCTCGAGAACAACCCCGAGATTCCCCCGTCATCGAGAGATGAGGGCCTTCGTCTCCTGCATTGCCTAGAGACCAATCTCGCGACCTCTCTTCAAACGCCTCAGGAGGCTTGACTCCCTTGAGTCCACCCAGTGAGCTCCAAGAGATACCCGTCGCGATTCGAGAGCACAGCGGGGTTCTTTGCTTCCACTCGAGATGAATGCCTGTCTCCCCGGGTGCGTCTGGAATGCAACCCCGAGATCCCTGTCGCCCCTGGACGAGGAACATTGGCTTCTGGACACAAGCCTAGATAAGGTCTA
>NW_011429277.1:0-636 GCF_000754665.1 Bison bison bison
GTCTTCTTTGGAGAAATGTCTATTTAGTTCTTTGGCCCATTATTTGATTAGGTCATTTATTTTTCTGAAATTGTGCTATAGGAATTGCTTCTATATTTTTGATATTAGTTGTTTTTCAGTTGCTTCATTTGCTATTATTTTTCCCATTCTGAAGGTTGTCTTTTCACCTTGCTTATAGTTTCCTTTGTTGTGCAGAAGCTTTTTTTTTCTACAGTTCTTCTGTGTATTCCTGCCACCTTTTCTTAATATCTGTTTTTGTTAGGTCCATAATATTTCTGTCCTTTATCGAGCCCATCTTTGCATGAAATGTTCCCTTGGTATCTCTAATTTTCTTGAAGAGATCTCTAGTCTTTCCCATTCTCTTGTTTTCCTTATTTATTTGCATTGATCGCTGAGGAAAGCTTTCTTATTTCTTCTTGCTATTCTTTGGAACTCTGCATTCAGATGTTTCTATCTTTCCTTTTCTCCTCTGCTTTTTTGCTTCTCTTCTTTTCACAGCTATTTGTAAGGCCTACTCAGACACTCATTTTGCTTTTCTGCAGTTCTTTTCTATGGGGATGGTCTTGATCCCTGTCTTCTGTACAATGTCACGAACCTCTGTCCATAGTTCTTCAGGCACTCTATCTATCAGATCTA
>NW_011429278.1:0-885 GCF_000754665.1 Bison bison bison
GAGAGGTGTCCGGGCATCGGGTTCTTACCAAGAGGGGACCGGGAAATCGGGGTGCTTCGCAATGTGGAAGCACCCACGAGGCCACGTCTGGAATGTCGTCGTGAGACCGGCCTCATCCTGAGGTGCGACCGGAAGGTCGGGAACCCCTTCCAGACAAAGCAGGGGAGTCGACCCTCCTGTGGAGATCAGGAGGGTAGAAGGGGCTCAGAGGAAGTGGTGCCAGAAAACCTCGGTGTTCCTCTCCAGGGAGACCGGGATGCCGGGGAACTTTGTGGGGGCGCATCAAGGGTGCCAAGTACCGTTTCGACCTCCAATTCCTAACGTGGGACTTCTCCTGAGACGCTGTAGCGGGAAAGGGCTTTTTCTTGAGATGACGGGGGAACCACGTGGTTTTTCTCGAGTTGCGGCGGGATTCTCGAGTTACGACGGGGAATTCGGGATGCCTCTTGTGTTGGCTCAGGGAAGTCCAGTCTTCCATTCGAGTTGCGAAGGAAAGCTGGGGATTGCTCTCGAGTGACTGCAGGGCCAATAGACCTCATCTAGACTTGTGTCCAGAAGCCAATGTTCCTCTCCAGGGGCGACCGGGATCTCGGGGTTGCATTCCAGACGCACCCGGGGAGACAGGCATTCATCTCGAGTGGAAGCAAAGAACCCCGCTCTGCTCTCGAGTCGCGACGGGTATCTCTTGGAGCTCACTGGGTGGACTAAAGGGAGTCAAGCCTCCTGAGGCGTTTGGAGAGAGGTCGCGAGGTTGGCTTCTTGGCCATGCAGGAGACGAAGGCCCTCATCTCCGCGATGACGGGGGGAGTCTCGGGGGTGGTTCTCGAGCGGCGGCCCCAGGGGTGCGGTTTCTCACGAGGTACGACGGCGAGGTCAGTGAGCCTC
>NW_011429279.1:0-567 GCF_000754665.1 Bison bison bison
GACCTTGGGCTCCATCCTGAGAGCAGAGGGGAACCTCTGAAGGGCCTTAAGCAAGAAAAGGAGGGAGCCTTTTGCTGAAATCTCTAAGAGAAGATGATCCCTCTAACAAAATGTCTTGTGTAGAGTGAAAGCAATAAGAACTGGAGCCGGCCAGATAGCAGGAAGTAGAGGTTTGGTTTGTGTATCCCTCCTATGTGTGCCCCTTAGCAGTGGTGTCTGTCCTTGTATTTGCCAGTTTTCTTGTCTGTGTTCTGCTGGGCTGTCAGCTCCTTTATGGCAGAGAGTATCTCTATAGGTTCAGCATCTATTGTGTACGAGATACATAGCAGATATTTATTCAGTGAACTGTGTAGAACTCTAAACTGGACACACAGCCTACTTCATCTTTTTATGGCAGTTCTCAAAATTTTATATCCCAGTTGCTTACATACTATAGCCTCCTAAGGCAGTAAATTGCTTTATATCAACATGACTGTCCTACCGGGAGAACAGAAAGTTTGACATCATTGAAATGCTGCAGAAAATATGGAAGAGAGGTGCACAGTTCTTGAGGTACTAGCCTACTGT
>NW_011429280.1:0-721 GCF_000754665.1 Bison bison bison
TCCGATCGCAGGGTCCCTGCAGACTGGGGACAGGAGAGTCAGGCCTCGTCTTGGGTTGAGGCATGGAACTCCGCTTGCCTCTCGAGGTGTCCCCGGGGAGAGAGGCCACTTGTCGAGCGGTATTTGGAACCTGGGGGTCTTTTCCGGACGATGCACGGGCGAGTCACTGCCCCTTCGTGTTGACTTCATTCACAGGGCGGAGTTCGGAGAGGTGTCCGGGCATCGGGTTCTTACCAAGAGGGGACCGGGAAATCGGGGTGCTTCGCAATGTGGAAGCACCCACGAGGCCACGTCTGGAATGTCGTCGTGAGACCGGCCTCATCCTGAGGTGCGACCGGAAGGTCGGGAACCCCTTCCAGACAAAGCAGGGGAGTCGACCCTCCTGTGGAGATCAGGAGGGTAGAAGGGGCTCAGAGGAAGTGGTGCCGGAAAACCTCGGTGTTCCTCTCCAGGGAGACCGGGATCGCCGGGGGTAACTTTGTGGGGGTCCGACGAGTCGAAGGGTCGACCGAAGTACCGTTTCGACCGTCCAAGTTCCTAACGTGGACTTCTCCTGAGACGCTGTAGCGGGAAAGGGCTTCATCTTGCGATGACGGGGAACCACGTGGTTTTCTCGAGTTGCGGCGGGATTCTCGAGTTACGACGGGGAATTCGGGATGCTCTTGTGTTGGCCCAGGAAGTCCAATCTTCCATTCGAGTTGCGAAGGAAAGCTGGGGATTG
>NW_011429281.1:0-582 GCF_000754665.1 Bison bison bison
ATAATCCTCCCACTCATTAGCATGTGAAATTACCCAGCCTATAAAAACCATTCTGTCTGTGGAGTGTCCTTCTCTCTGAATCTGAATAAATTCACTTCTTACCTATCACTTTGTCTCTCACTGAATTCTTTCTGTGATGAGACATCAAGAACCTGAGTTTCATTAGGTCCAGAAACCAAGTATCATGGGTTTTGGCTGGATTTGAGTTCCAGCCACGTGGGTTCGTATCCCAAACTGGGTTTTGGCTGGCTTCAAGTCCCAGGACGTGGGTTCAAGTCCCAATCTGTGGTAAATGGTTTCATTACTGTACAACATAATCAGAAACTTGGTTCTGAGACAACTGTGTAGAGTGAGTCTCAGGTATACAAAGCCAAATACAATTTTAAATGATTTAAGTTACAGTTTTGTCACTTGTGGCCAGAAGAGTCCTGCCTAGTGATTGGGGCTTTCCTCTGGGAGTCCTCTGGCTACTTCTGAATGCCACACCTTGAGGTGCCTGACCCCTCTTGACTCTCTGATTTGCCTGCAGACACAAAGTCATTTCCATTTTCCTTCTTAAAATACATGAGATAGTGGATGCTT
>NW_011429282.1:0-889 GCF_000754665.1 Bison bison bison
CAGGGACTCGGGGGACAGGGACTCTGGGGACAGGGACTCCTGGGACCGACACTCCAGATGAGGTGAATGGGCTGAATGCAGGCAGCGTGTGACCACCCTGCTGTCACAGGTGGGGCCACAAGAGTGTCCGCATAGGCAGATGACTCAGGCTGTCCCCCAGGCCTCACAGACGAAGTCCACCGAGAGTCGCCCTCCCCCCAGGGTGACTCCAGCTGGAGCTGGAGTTGGGGGGGGACCACACCCGCCCACAGGAGACGAACAGCACCTGGCAGCCAGCAGGTCAGCTCAGGGTCCTTCCTCCCGGGAAAGTGGCCCGGGGAGAGTTAGCCTGAGGTCTGGACAGGGGGCCACCCAGACTCCATGTAGGGGCTCCTCAGACCCGACATCACCCAAGTTTAAGGGACAGGACAGTGACCACGTGACCGGCAAGTCGCCCACGGGAGCAGGGCACCCGGGCTGGTCGCTCAGCAGCACTGTGAACCCTCAGGGAGACAGGTCGTGGACACAAGGGGAGGAGGAGCGTCCACAATTCCTTTGCACACTCGGAGAACCCCTCTCACCAAGCGGCAGCTGCTTCCGGTCCCCATGGGCTCCTACCTGCAAGGAGTGGGGACTGTGTGAGGCTAGGACAGCCCCCCCAGAGGCCGAGGACGCAGGGGCAGACCAAGGCTGACCTCTGGCCTTGAATGCCCTGGGCTGGGGCTGAGCCAGACACACCATCAGGGACGTCAGCCCCCCTTGGCCACTCTCCCCCCAGACCCAGCCTCCAGGCCTCAGGCTCTGCTTCTGCCATGGTTGGGGTCCCTGCATAGAGAAGCGGGTTCAGAAAGCCAGTAGCCAGAAGGATAAGTGTCCACCACACTTGCAGTGCCCTGTGGGTGAGTCAGGC
>NW_011429283.1:0-555 GCF_000754665.1 Bison bison bison
GGGGACCCACCACATCATTCGTGACGCTGTATCTCTGCAAGGCCGATCACCTTGCCTGGGGATGTCTGCCCTGCCTCTCACAGGCAGGCTGCAGGTCTCTCCCCACTCGTCATGGGACCTGGCAGCAAACAGACGCCCCTGGAGACCTGTCGGGAGAAGATGCTCCCAGATGTCGCTCTGTGGGGCTGGCCCTGCTTGAGACGCTCTATACCCGACTGTGATCACAAGGAGGGCACGCTCCTGAGGGATAGGGGTCATCCGAGCAAGTTACCAAGCCAAGGGGACCGTGAGAGCCTCCCCAGTTTGCAGCGAGTTAGCTGGTCAGAATGGTGACCTGGTGAACCCCAAAGTGCGGCTGGCCTCCGAAGTAAGGTAGCCTTGCTGACGGCTGTGTCCTTTAACAGTGGAGTCTCTAGGTGGTTAGTGCCGGCCCTACACTGAGATGCTGAAATAGGTATTAATACTTTCTAAGTGAAAAGGGCCCACAAGAAGAAACCACATCCTTTACAATAGAATGCCAACTAATAAATGTAGAGTGATGACTGGAGTGAGGAA
>NW_011429284.1:0-539 GCF_000754665.1 Bison bison bison
CCTGTGAGTTTCTAGCACCTTTCTAAATCTGTCTTCTCAATCAGCAAGACATTCAAGCTCTGTTTGGAGTCCCTCCTCCCGACCCTGAAGGCTGGAAACAGCTTGGGGCGGGGAGCTGGGGTAATTACAGGGCTCACCTTCTTCCCAGGGATCGGTTCCAGGTTGCCTTTGTCCGAAGTCTGAAAATCATGGTCTCAGCTGTTTGTCTGGAGCCCTGGTTTTTTAAGGCAGGAGAGTAAACCTAGCCCCTGTCACTTCATTATGGCTAGAAGCTGAAGTCTCATCCTGTTAGTACATTTCTTTTCGCATGTGGCTGTGACACGCCGAGGCTTCTAAACAGTGGATACCTGGTCAGAGGCCACTTTGCCTAGTCTAAGAGACAGGTCACTAACAGATGTGCCACTCTGGGCTAGTTACTATTCCTTCTGGTGCCTCCATTTTCTTTTTTCCTTTTTAATTGTGTGTGTGTGTGTGTATGTGATACGGGCCTATTTTTAAAGTCTTTATTGCTATTTGTTACAATCTTGCTTCTGTTTTAC
>NW_011429285.1:0-622 GCF_000754665.1 Bison bison bison
GTTTTTCCCTGTAATAGAAGAATGGTTTCATTAAGGAAGTAATAGCAGGACTTGCAAGGTTACTATTTACAGTATGGTGGTGGTGGTTTCGTTACTAAATCATGTTTGACTCTTTACGACCCCATCGACCGTAGCCTACCACGTTCCTCTGTCCATGGGATTTCCCAGGCAAGAGTACTAAAGTGGGTTGCCATTCCTTCTCCAGAGGATCTCCCTGATCCAGGGATCAAATCCACGGACCTTGTCTCCTGTACTGCAGGCACATTCTTTACTGCTGAGCCCCAAGAAAGCCCTATTTGTTGCATACATGGTTTAAATAGTGATGTGATATCCGATTAATAGCAGCGGATCAACAATCCCAGTTATACAAATCTTCACTGAAGTCACCATACAGCTCATTCTCTGACATGCCAGGAATTAGACTGGCTGATGTCTTGTCACAGTGCCAAAGTTAACCGTGATCTCAGAACACTGAAGAAAGGCTGAGCTGTGCATAAATTAACTACCATTAAAACAGATTTAAAAAGTAATCCTGAAAGGCCACTTTTAAGAAGAAACAGTGCTTTGAATACATCGTAATTCTTTTCCAATATGTAAAAGATACTTCTAGAAGGGAATGCTT
>NW_011429286.1:0-566 GCF_000754665.1 Bison bison bison
ATCTTTCTTGAAGTGAACATACTTTTTTCTCCTTGAACAAGAACCTGGGGTAACTCTGTTCAGTATGTTTGAAACAACTGGTTTTGAATTTGAGGTCATCCCCACAAAGATCACATCAGCATCTTCATTTACATGTTCCACTCCAAACAAGATCACTTCAGCATCTTCATCATCTACTTGTTTGGTTTCTCCCTCGCTTTTCTGTGGTTCTGGCTCTTGTTCTTTTTCACGTAACATACATGGTCGTTCCATATTTTAAGTACTTTTTTCTTTATTCTTGGAGGATATGGCCACAAGTCCCAGGGCTTCCTTTAAATAAACTGCCACCTAAGTATAAATATATTACATATTAGCTAAGTACGGAACAATATGCTATTTGTTTATCTCCAAAACTCTAGGGGAGTTATAAACACCCTTATCTTACAGATAAGGACATTTAGCATCAAAGAGACTAAATGGCAGCTGAAAAACCTATGACTACAAGTCTACATGACTCGAAAATCATAGCTTTGTCCCATGTTGATTTTAATCTTTTTTTACTAATTTAAAAAAAAGAAAGAAAAAAA
>NW_011429287.1:0-522 GCF_000754665.1 Bison bison bison
AGGACGATGGAAGATCTTCACATTTCTGCAAGAGCCACACACCTCCAGAAGGAACCACAAGACTTGCCTGAAATGGTCAAGGTATAAGTATTGGACTCAACGTTGGAAGGTCTCCACCTTTGCTATGGAAGTCAAACGATCTTTCTTTGAAATGAAAATGGAGCCTACTGAACGTTCACATTCTTCTAGAGCATTTGAAAAGCCCTAACTTGTAGAAATCTGCTGTACGAGTTCCTTGAAAGCAAGACCCTCTATGTATGGATATGTCTTCATGCCTTAGGTTGTGCCTCGAATATAGTGTACCCATCAACCCAGGAAAGGAAAGAATTGAATCGCCAAATATACAAAGAGATCAAAAAGTGCCGAGCCAAGTGACCCCTTGAGGCTTCCAGAGCTTTTCTGTCTTTCACACACTAAGTAAATACTGAGCACCTACGATGAGCTAGGAGGCATGTAATAAGTTTCAGGGAATAGAAGGCGGAGAGAAGAAGACACAGAGTCCTGCTTTCACTGAGACGACTC
>NW_011429288.1:0-802 GCF_000754665.1 Bison bison bison
TTTCGCCCCTGGAGAGGAACACTGGCTTCTGGACACAAGCCTAGATGAGGTCTGTTGGCCCTGCAGTCACTCGAGAGCAATCCCCAGCTTTCCTTCGCAACTCGAATGGAAGATTGGATTTCCCTGGGCCAACACAAGAGGCATCCTGAATTCCCCGTCGTAATTCGAGAATCCTGCTACACCTCGAGAAAAACCACGTGGTTCCACCGTCATCGCAAGATGTAGCCCTGTGCCGCTACAGCATCTCAGGAGAAGTCCCACTTCAGGAATTGGAGTTCGAAACGGTACTTGTCACCCTTGATGCGACCCACAAACTTGCCCCGACATCCCGGTCTCCCTCGAGAGGAACACCGAAGTTTTACCGGCACCACTTCCACTGAGCCGTCTTCTACCCTCCTGATCTGGACAGGAGGGTCGACTCCTCTGCTTTGTCTGGAAGGGGTTCCCGACCTTCCGGTCGCACCTCAGGATGAGGCCGGTTCTCACGACGACATTCCAGACGTGGCCTCGTTGGTGCTTCCACATTCCGAAGGACCCCGATTTCCCGGTCCCCTCTTCGATAAGAACCCGATGCCCGGATACCTCTTCCAACTCCACCCTGTGAATGAAGTCAACACGAAGGGCAGTGACTCGCCCGTGCATCGTCGGGAGAAGACCCCCAGGTTCCAAATACCGACTCGACAAGTGGCCTGTCTCCCCGGGAACACCTCGAGAGGCAAGCGGAGTTCCATGCCTCAACCCAAGACGAGGCCTGACTCTCCTGTCCCAGTCTGCAGGGACCTTGCGATCGGAGTCTGAAGTC
>NW_011429289.1:0-629 GCF_000754665.1 Bison bison bison
CCACTTCATTACAGTCTGCTCAGCTCCATGATTATTGCCTGCTAAGCTGCGTGATTCCTGCCTGCTCAGCTTCTTGATTATTGCCTGCTGAGCTGCGTGATTCCTGCCAGCTCAGCTCCAGGATTATTGCCTGCTGAGCTGCGCGATTCCTGACTGCTAGCTTCTTGATTATTGGCTGCTGAGCTGCCTGATTCCTGCCTGCTCTACTTCTTGAGTATTGCCTGCTGAGCTGCATGATTGGTGTCTGCTGAACTGCACCATTTGTGTCTGCTGAGCTGCCCAAATTGTGTCTGCTCAGTCCCGGGTGTAGAGCCTGCTGCGTCACGTGTTTAGAGTCTGCTTAACCACTTCATTACAGTTTTCTCAGCTCCTTGACCATTTCCTGCTCCTCTCCGTGAATAGTGCCCTCTTAGCCAAGTGATTAGTGGCTGCTCAGCTCTTTGATTTTTGCCTCCTGAAGCACGTGATCAGTGCATGATAGCCACGTGATCAGCGCCTCCCAGTCACGTTATCAGCGCCCCTCAGTCACGTGATCAGCGCCTCTCAGTCACGTGTTCAGCGCCTCTCAGTCACGTGAACAGTGCATGACTCAGTCACGTGATCAGTGCCTCTCAGTCACGTGATCGAGT
>NW_011429290.1:0-740 GCF_000754665.1 Bison bison bison
GATTATCTTTGTTTCATTTACCAGGTTATATTGCCTTAATCTTTCTTGTTTTCTATCAGTCTTTTGAGCCAGACTTCCAGGCACTTGAGAGCAACAGTGATGGTTTAATCATCTTACGATCTGTTAGGCCACACACAGGACATGGTGCAGAGTGATGGATGGATGGATTGATGCATGCTCCTGAGTGTGTTTGCTATGGGCCTTGGGGTCAGGGAAGAGAGACTCCGTTATCAAAAGCAGAAGTCCGTTCTCCACACTGATGGGACAGGCTTGACTTGCTCCCACCTGTTTTATTTCTTTCCTCCTATGCAAGGTCAAGGCTCCCAAGACCAGGCTGCTTGTACCAAAACTGCTATGTTCTTTTCTGTGCTGCCTTAATGAGTGCTCATCCGTGCCTCTTTCACATGAAGTGTTGAAGTTATTTTAATCTTGTTAGTCTTGGGTTTTTTTCGGGTAGTCAGCCGAACACCAATCCATGTGTCTTACACCAGTGGTTCTCTTTTATTTTCTTCTCCTAGTGCCTTATCCTACAGTAAATTTGAGAATTTGTCAGACTAGAGCCTGGAGGAATGTAAAAAGGGGTCAGAAGTCTTTAGAGTTCACCAGCGCAGCCGCTCTTCCTCTTAGCCAAAGCAACTCACTCGTTAGAAGTGAGATAATCGGAACTGCATTAGAGAAGCTACCCTTCACCATACACAGGAATAAGTTTATATTAAAGACAAATTTAACATCAACAAAGT
>NW_011429291.1:0-542 GCF_000754665.1 Bison bison bison
ACACTCTAGGGCCTACAAGACAACTGATAAAGCCTGTGTGCCTAGAGTCCATACTGCACAGCAAGAGAAGCCACTTCAACAAAGACTACCCCTTGTTCACTGCAACTAGAGAAAGCCCATGCTCAGCAATGAAGACCAAGCACAGAGAAAAATAAAATAAATAAACAAAAATAAATCCATGGGACCTACTTAAAAGCTTTCCACAACAAAGGAAACCACAAACAAAACAAAAAAAGACAACTCACTGAGTGGAAGAAAATATTTACAAATGATATGAGCAAAAAGGGATCCAAACAACATAAACAGCTCATATAACTCAACCTCCAAAAAAACAAGCAACCCAGTTAAAATATGCGCAGAAGAAATGAATAGACATTTTTCCAAAGAAGATATGCTGGTGGCCAACAGATATATGAAAAGATGCTCAACATCGTTAGTCATCAGGGAAATGCAAATGAAAACCACAATGAGAATTAAAGAAAAGGAAAAAAGAAGAAAAGACAAAACCCAATTGTAAATAGAAACAAGAACAAAGTAATATA
>NW_011429292.1:0-678 GCF_000754665.1 Bison bison bison
GCCTTTGTTACTCTGTATTGTGAAATGAGATTGCTTGCATTTAAAGTCTAGTTGGTTTTATGTAATTAAAGCAGTTATTTCTTTTTTTAATGTATTAATTTGAGACTGGGCACACTAGTCAAATTCATAGAAATGCATACAAAATTACTTAGTTCCTCCAAAATTGACTCTGTATTTTCCAAATGTACTTCCCTTCTCACAAAATCAAATGGTCCTCACCAGTCGCTGAGAGCTACCTGGACATAGCAGTCTTGGTCCAGTCTATTATAGCAAGGGTTTACAGCTGGAGATTTTGGCCCAGAGCTCTTTATTTGAAATTAAAAATTGTGTAGTCCTCTAGGCAGTGAAATTTGTCTTCTTAAAGAAAGAAGTTATTTCATTGTTCTAATAACACTATTGTTTCTTACTTGATGACTTCTTTGTGCCGAAGTTCTTTAATGGTAACCTTCATGTTTTTCCATATCTAGTGGGTCTTTTAATCTGGAGCTCCTGTTGAGTGGTTGTTCAGGGTGTTGGCAAGAGTTATAAAGAATTTATATTTCATTCTTGACTGGATTCTGGTTTGAGAAATTGAATGGCACAAATGTTGAAAGACTAGCTTGCTGTAGACATAATGAAGCAAGCAAAATGAAATCTCCCAAGGATAAAAAGTGTAATGTCCTTTACTTTTTATCTTTT
>NW_011429293.1:0-625 GCF_000754665.1 Bison bison bison
ACAATTCCAGCTTACAATTAAATCCTGGATAAGTTGTCATTCAAAGGGTGCATTTTTAAATGAGCAAATTCATCTTGTTCATTGACAAAGTAGAATTTGTTCACTGTGAAGGTGAAGCCTTTGAATGACAACTTATTCAAGACTTACTGTGGGTTGAAAACTATACTCCGTGCTGGGCACAACGTATATTTCCAACCTGCATGAAACTTACAAGTGAATCAGGGAATGGATAGTTTTGTACTGTATCAACTTAGCTTCCCCTTCTGTATATTATTGTTGTTTAGTTGCTGAGTCATGTCCGACTCTTTGTGGTCCCATAGACCGTAGCTTCCCAGGCTCCCCTGTCCGTGGGATTTCCCAGGCAAGAATACTGCAGAGGGTTGCCATTTCCTTCTCCTGGGTCAAGGGGATTTTCCTGACCCAGGGACTGAACTCGCATCTCCTGTGCTGGCAGGCAGATTCCTTACCACTGAGCTACCAGGGAAGCCCCCCATTTGTGTGTAGTCCTGGTTTAATGTTGGCCACAAGGAACATCATGAAATTTTATCATTGTGAAATTTGGAAGGGGAAGTTGGTGTAAGGTACCAGGGATCACTGCCCTCATACACAGTCACTGCTCTGCTGG
>NW_011429294.1:0-683 GCF_000754665.1 Bison bison bison
AGCAAAACCTGGGGACAAAAAGCAGTAATAGAAATGTATTTTACAAATGACATAAAAATTTGCTTGAAAGATTTCAGTTTTGCCTGGCAAAGGAATAAAAGGAAGAAAATGCTTGTTTCTTTGCTGTAGAGGGAAAAAAAAAACTAGTAACGGATGACCTTAAAAATAGAAACTTTAAATAATTTTACTCCTTCATGTTTTATTTTAAATAGCATACATATAGGAAAGTATATGCATTTGCCTACATATATACAGGTATACACCTCAGTGAATTTTCATAAAAAGACACATCTTGGCAATCACCACCAGGATCAAGAAATAGTACATTTCCAGGGTTCTGGAAGTCCTCCTCGAGCCCCTGCCAGGTGCCTCCAATGCAAAAGTACCTCTCCTGTCTTCTAACACTATAGATCAGTTTTGCCTGTTTCTGACCATCACATAGACAGAATCATACAATGTATATTTGACTTCTTTTGTTGGATCTTAGGAGATTTCACCCTTCTTGTTACATGTAGCAGTTCATGTTCATTGCTATCTAGCATGTCATTAAATGAATGAAATGAAGTTTACTTGTCCATTCTGTGTTTATAGATATTTGAATTGTTCCCAGTTGTGGCTATGATGAATGCTTAAGCATATGCATATTCATGTACCTGACTTTTGTAACTCACATACCTGTTGCA
>NW_011429295.1:0-569 GCF_000754665.1 Bison bison bison
CTCGCCAAAAGAAATAGTCAAAGAAGAACAAAGTTGAGGGCTTAAACTTTACTGATTTCAAACCCTACTGCAAACTATAGTAATCAAGACATTGTTATTCCAGCAGTACTGACATAATTATAAACATATGCTCAATTTATTTTTTGAAAAGTAAGAAAAGAAAATTAAATGGTGAAAAAAAAATACTCATTTTTAACAAATGCTGTTGTGACAACTGGATGACTACATGCAAATGAATGTAGTGGGACCTTACCTCAAATCATATACAAAAAATTATAATATAATACAACACAATATGATAAAATGAAAATAACTCAAAATTGATCATAGACTTAAATGTAAGGACTACAAATATAAAACTCCTGGAAGAAAACACAGAAGTAAATCTTAACAACCATAAGCTAGGCAATGGTTTCTTTGGTACTACACAAAAAGCCCAAATGATGAAAGAAAAAAAAAAATGGACTACATTATTTCAAACTTTTGTGCTTCAAATGATACCATCAAGAAAATAAAATAAGCTTCACATACTGGGAAAATACACTGGCATATCATATATTTGATAAAGG
>NW_011429296.1:0-512 GCF_000754665.1 Bison bison bison
GCAGGGAACTAGTCCAGACACTCACGATTGCCACCAGCAAGCGGGGGGGCCTGAACAGGAAGGTGCGGGCTGCATTGCTTAGGGTAAGGGCCAGGCCTGAGTGCCCTGAGGGCAATCTGAGGGAGCTAATGTGAGATAGCAACCCAAATTGTGGGATAGCCAGACAGAGAGAAAAAAAAACTATCCTGTGAAAAGCCCTAATCTAAGGCACTTCCTGGCCCACTCACAGAGCAGAGGACTGAGAGAATACCAGAGCAGAGCTAGCTGGCTGTGCACTGACTCATCTCCCACCAGAGACAGGGAGGCAGGCGGGGGCAGCCAGAGCCTGAAAGGGGCAATCTCAGCCCCAGAGAGGAATCCTCTACAAAACTGCAAGCAGGCTCCCATTTGCTAACCAAGACTTGTTGGGATACTGGGCGGTTGACATCCGCTGGGACGGTCGCGGCCAGAGATCAGCTCCCCAGAAGAGACACACGGCCCACCTGAGACGGGCAGGCCTGCTGCCACCAAGG
>NW_011429297.1:0-559 GCF_000754665.1 Bison bison bison
TAATCAATGAATATGGTAAAGTTGCAGGATATAAAATCAACACACAGAAATCCCTTGCATTCCTATACATTAACAATGAGAAAACAGAAAGAGAAATTAAGGAAACAATTCTATTCACCATTGCAATGAAAAGAATAAAATACTTAGGAATATATCTACCTAAAGAAACAAAAGACCTATATATAGAAAACTATAAAACACTGGTGAAAGAAATCAAAAAGGACACTAATAGATAGAGAAATATACCATGTTCATGGATTGGAAGAATCAATATAGTGAAAATGAGTATACAACCCAAAGCAGATTATAGATTCAATGCAATCACTATCAAACTACCAATGGTATTTTTCACAGAACTACAACAAATAATTTCACAATTTCTATGGAAATACAAAAAATCTCGAATAGTCAAAACAATACTGAGAAAGAAGAATGGAACTGGAGGAATCACCCTACCTGACTTCAGGCTCTACTACAAAGCCACAGTCATCAAGACAGTATGGTCCTGGCACAAAGACAGAAATACAGATCAATGGAACAAAATAGAAAACCCAGAGGT
>NW_011429298.1:0-556 GCF_000754665.1 Bison bison bison
CAACATTCAACATCCATTTATGATAAAAGACTCTCCAGAAAGCAGGAATAGAAGGAACATACCTCAACATAATAAAAGTTATATATGACAAACCCACAGCAAACATTATCCTCAATGGTGAAAAACTGAAAGCATTTCCTCTAAAGTCAGGAACAAGACAAGGGTGCCCACTTTCACCATTACTATTCAACATAGTTTTGGAAGTTTTGGCCACAGCAATCAGAGCAGAAAAAGAAATAAAAGGAATCCAAATTGGGAAAGAAGAAGTAAAACTCTCACTGTTTGCAGATGACATGATTCTCTACATAGAAAACCCTAAAGACTCCACCAGAAAATTACTAGAGCTAATCAATGAATATAGTAAAGTTGCAGGATATAAATCCAACACACAGAAATCCCTTGCATTCCTATACACTAATAATGAGAAAACAGAAAGAGAAATTAAGGAAACAATTCCATTCACCATTGCAACAAGAAAGAAAAAATAACTTAAGAATATATACTACCTAAAGAAACTAAAGAACCTATATATAGAAAACTAATAAAACAACTAGGT
>NW_011429299.1:0-666 GCF_000754665.1 Bison bison bison
ATGGAACCTTCTCCAGGATAGATCACATGCTGGGCCATAAAGCTAGCCTTGGTAAATTCAAAAAAATAGAAATCATTCCAAGCATTTTTTCTGACCACAATGCAGTAAGATTAGATCTCAATTACAGGAGAAAAACTATTAAAAATTCCAACATATGGAGGCTGAACAACACGCTGCTGAATAACCAACAAATCACAGAAGAAATCAAAAAAGAAATCAAAATTTGCATAGAAACGAATGAAAATGAGAACACAACAACCCCAAAACCTGTGGGACACGGTAAAAGCAGTCCTAAGGGGAAAGTTCATAGCAATACAGGCACACCTCAAGAAACAAGAAAAAAGTCAAATAAATAACCTAACTCTACACCTAAAGCAACTAGAAAAGGAAGAAATGAAAGAACCCCCAGGGTTAGTAGAAAGGAAAGAAATCTTAAAAATTAGAAGCAGAAATAAATGCAAAAGAACAAAAGAGACCATAGCAAAAATCAACAAAACCAAAAGCTGGTTTCTTTGAAAGGATAAAATAAAATTGACAAACCATTAGCCAAGACTCATCAAGAACAAAGGGAAAAAATCAAAATCAACAAAATTAGAAACGAAAATGGAGAGATCACGACAGACAACACAGAAATACAAAGGATCATAAGAGACTACTATCAACAAT
>NW_011429300.1:0-569 GCF_000754665.1 Bison bison bison
CCCTGACTCTCAGAGCCACCATGAGAAGCCCCCTGAGGTCACCTGCACAAGTCGAGGGAAGCCAGGGTTTCCTGCCTCAACCCGGAAAGACCTCGGAGAGACCTTCTTCAACACGTCTCGAGGCCAGGTTCCCCTGCCATGACTCGAGAGCAATGACGCGCTCCCCCTCGCCACTCGCATGGAGACCCGACTTCCCTGGCGCCCCACGAGAGGCTCACTGACCTCGCCGTCGTACCTCGTGAGAAACCGCACCCTGGGGCCGCCGCTCGAGAACCACCCCGAGATCCCCCGTCATCGCGGAGATGAGGGCCTTCGTCTCCTGCATGGCCTAGAGGCCAACCTCGCGACCTCTCTCCAAACGCCTCAGGAGGCTTGACTCCCTTTAGTCCACCCAGTGAGCTCCAAGAGATAGCCGTCGCGACTCGAAGAGCAGAGCGGGGTTCTTTGCTTCCACTCGAGATGAATGCCTGTCTCCCGGGTGCGTCTGGATGCAACCCGAGATCCCGGTCGCCCCTGGAGAGGAACATTGGCTTCTGGACACAAGCCTAGACTGAGGTCTATTGGCCCTG
>NW_011429301.1:0-674 GCF_000754665.1 Bison bison bison
ATATACGAATGCTGCCTATTTCAAAACAATGAAACAATATAAACATAGGGTTTACATTTATTTACCTTGGAAGAGAGTACATTTTTATGTATTTTAGAGAACTTGCGATGAGAAAAGTCTTCTTTTTTGAATTTGGTTAGCTGCTGCCCATAAGAACTGTTTTACACTTCCCAGATGTCCCTTCTGAAATGTTGTTTTTCTCTAGCATTAGTTTATAGTTCTATACCAGTAGTTATTTCTACATTGTACTTTCAAATCCTCATTAGAATTCTTTTTTTTTTTTATTTCTTGCATTCTCACTCTGCCTCTCATTACATGGTAGATGCTTCATAAATTTCATTAATGAAATTAGACCAGATCAGAAAATTTCCCAAATTTGGAGTTATCCTTATTCAGGCATGCCATCTGCTGGTTCCCTGGTGTATCTGTTAGTCGGCCTGAATTCCTTAATCCAATAAATTACAATTCATGTTGAAGCATTGCTGAGTTTGTGTGTTGGGCAATTTTCCCACGTTCTTTCCCTTCCTGTGTGCAGGTGCTATTCTTTCATTGAACCTCTCCAGAATTGTTTTTCCTGCAACCTTCTTTTACCTGTTGGCCACTCTAAAAACCCGGAGAAATGGAGTTTACGTTTCAGAACCCGGAGTGACCAGAACGATATAACTGGGCGTGCT
>NW_011429302.1:0-625 GCF_000754665.1 Bison bison bison
AATTATTAAGCCTCTTTTCTCCACTGAATTTCCTCATTGAGCTATCCTCATTCTATTACTCTTTATGTCCTTAATTAACATTTAATTAAGCAGTTGTTTCCTGATCTTCGCCTACGCCGTCTCTCCTTCGAATGCCCTGGATCAGCCGGGGCTGGTCCCCGGCACCCTACCATGGCTCGAGAGCAATGACGCGCTCGCCCTCGCCACTCGCATGGAGACCCGACTTCCCTGGCGCCCAACGAGAGGCTCACTGACTTTGCCGTCGTACCTCGCGAGAAACCGCACACTGGGGCCGCCGCTCGAGAACAACCACGAGCCTCCTCCGTCATCGCGACTTGAGGGCCTTCGTCTCCTGCATGGCCTAGAGACCAATCTCTCGACCTCTCTCCAAACTCCTCAGGAGGCTTGACTCCCTTTAGTCCACCCAGTGAGCTCCAAGAGATACCCGTCGAGACTCGAGAGCAGAGCGGGGTTCTTTGCTTCCACTCGAGATGAATGCCTGTCTCCCCGGGTGTGTCTGGAATGCAACCCCGAGATCCCTGTCGCCCCTGGAGAGGAACACTGGCTTCTGGACACAAGCCTAGATGAGGTCTATTGGCCCTGCAGTCACTCGAGAGCAATCCCC
>NW_011429303.1:0-615 GCF_000754665.1 Bison bison bison
CACAACTGGGACCGCCCCCCATCCCCGCCACGACCCGATTCCCGACCCGCGCCGCCCGGCTTCGCCCCGCCCCGGGCGCGCTCCCGGTGCGCTGCCCACCTTCACCACGGGCTCCCGGTGAGCCCCGCCCCCACGCCCGGTTCCAGGAGAGCCTCTGGGACCTCGCTCCCGCCGCCCGGTGAAACGGGAGGACAATCCATCCAGCCCACAGAGGCAATCCAAGCTGTCTAGAATTCAGGGATCCAGCGAGGACTACGGAAAGGAAAGATGACCTGACCTAGGAGGGCCATGATATTCTATAGAACCGGACAAAAGTTGGTTTCCAAGGAAACTTGATTCCTTGGAACCCGGAAAGCTGGTTCTTTTCATATGCAATTCCAAACCAGGAGCTCCTTCCCAAAGCCCTGCCTGGCCGCCAGCCCCACCCCCCACTCCCCAGAAAAAAAACGGCTCAAAGAAATCTTTCCATCTCAGGCGGAAAACTGGAAGATGTCTTGTCTTGTCTGTCTGGATTGATGTCTGTGTCAGTTGTGAGCCTTGTGATTTTTGATAATAGTGCTCAAGTTCTGAGTTCTTATTTCAACTCGGTCTCCAAGACAAGGCAGCCCTTGCAAA
>NW_011429304.1:0-647 GCF_000754665.1 Bison bison bison
CGCCGCACCCGAACACCGCCAACACCAGACCAGCAAGCGCCTGGCCGGGCCCGGGGGCCCGAGGGGCTTCCAGGACCCCCCATTGACCGGGAGGGCGTGCGTGCATGCGTGCGCGCAGGGCCTGGGGGCTGGGCTGAGGGGTGCGGAGGTCTCGGCGCCCTCCCACCCGCGGCCACTCCAGACCCGGCCGCGCTCGCTGAGCCGGGCCTCCCCCCGATCCCATTCGCTGCTCAGGCCCGCGCGGCCCCGGAGGTGTCGGTCTTCGGCGCCCGCCGCCTCCCAACCCCCGCGGCCCAGGGGCCTCTGAACCTCCTGCGGGCCTAGACGCAGCGAAACGTGAGCGCCCAACTTGCCCGGCACCTGTCCGGTGCCCAAACCCACCAGAAGCCAGGGAGGCGCGGTCGACCGGAGCGCCTCAGCCCCTCCCCTTCGCACTACCGAGGCCCCCCCTTTGCCCCCACGCCAACGCCCTCCACCTTCCTGAGAGAGCAGACGAGCCACAGGCAGGCACACAGACAGACACACAGACACTCGCACGCACCCACGCCAAGGGAGACAGCTGGCCTGCGCAAGCTCCTCAGCCAGAGCCAGAGCGCCTGGGAGAGGCCGGGGCCAGACGAACGGGCCGGCGGCTGGCTGTCAGGGGA
>NW_011429305.1:0-811 GCF_000754665.1 Bison bison bison
GGAGGTCGAAACGGTACTTGGCACCCTT
This sequence comes from Bison bison bison, assembly GCF_000754665.1. Classification (NCBI taxonomy): domain Eukaryota; kingdom Metazoa; phylum Chordata; class Mammalia; order Artiodactyla; family Bovidae; genus Bison; species Bison bison. The sequence goes on from NW_011429305.1 coordinate 29, forward strand.
GATGCGACCCACAAAGTGCCCCGACATCCCGGTCTCCCTCGAGAGGAACACCGAAGTTTTCCGGCACCACTTCCTCTGAGCCCCTTCTACCCTCCTGATCTGGACAGGAGGGTCGACTCCCCTGCTTTGTCTGGAAGGGGTTCCCGACCTTCCGGTCGCACCTCAGGATGAGGCCGGTCTCACGACGACATTCCAGACGTGGCCTCGTGGGTGGTTCCACATTCCGAAGGACCCCGATTTCCCGGTCCCCTCTTGATAAGAACCCGATGCCCGGAAACCTCTTCGAACTCCACCCTGTTAATGAAATCAACACGAAGGGGCAGTGACTCGCCCTTGCATCGTCGGGAAAAGACCCCCAGGTTCCAAATACCGCTCGACAAGTGGCCTGTCTCCCCGGGAACACCTCGAGAGGCAAGCGGAGTTCCATGCCTCAACCCAAGACGAGGCCTGGCTCTCCTGTCCCAAGTCTGCAGGGACCTTGTGATCGGAGTCTGAAGTCAGAGGAACCCTGAGGTTCCTGCCTCAACTGGAGATAAGGCCCTCTTCCAATGCACCAAACCCAGTGAAGTCCCGAGAGGCCCCTCCCACCTCCAGTTTCCCTGACTTCTCAGAGCCACCATGAGAAGCCCCCTGAGGTCACCTGCACAAGTCAAGGGACCCCAGGGTGTCCTGCCTCAACCCGAGAAAGACCTCGAGAGACCTTCTTCAACACGTCTCGAGGCCAAATTGCCCTACTATGACTTGAGAGCAATGACGCGCTCCCCCTCGCCATTCGCATGGAGA
>NW_011429306.1:0-569 GCF_000754665.1 Bison bison bison
GACAGGAAGGCCTGGCATACTGCGATTCATGGGGTCACAAAGAGTCGGACACAATTAAGCGACTGAACTGAACTGAATCATCTAGTGGTCTTCTCTACTTTCTTCAATTTAAGTCTAAGTCTATAACATTAGTCACACAAATACTGAGCTTCCACTCTGAACCTGCCTTTTTACAAGTATTTTCCAACATTTTAGAGCACTTTTGCTGCACCTATTTATCTTCACTCTGAAACACATATACCGTCACTCCTGAAACGACGCTCAAGTGCATGCATTTAACTCCTACTGAACCTCTGTTCCAGAGTAGGCATGCCGATCTACTAAGCTTGCATTCTGCCACATGCATCTTTCACTACTTAGACTATGATACTGAGGTCATGCTGCAAAAAACATAGTTGCAATCTCAAGCTTATCTTCTTTGACTTTCAGCCTCTATACCAGCACACATGGTCTGCCCCTCCTACGTCCACTTTCTTTCTTTCTTTATTGTTTTGTTTTTTGGTTTATGCAACTTTAATAGAAGAAAAATAAATCAATTACTAGCAGAGCTATTAGTTGGTCACTCATCC
>NW_011429307.1:0-558 GCF_000754665.1 Bison bison bison
GGTTCTGTGTTTTCTTTCTGTAAGAAAACTTCCATCACTAAGAAAATTACTGTCACCCTGTAGAATAACTTGTCTTTGTCTGAATATTCCTGGTCACACTTCATCCACAAATTTATAGTGGAAATTAAAGAAGATAACAGATGTGAAAAGAGTCTTCAGAAGATAAATGTATTCTGTCATTTGACAAATACTTATCATATCAGGTACTGTTTGAGGCACTGGGATATAATAATGAAAAAGGGCTTCTTTGGAGGAAATGATACTCTCAGTGGGGCAAGCTTGTGAGACAGGTAAATAAACAGGATAATTTTAGATAGTGATAAAAGAAAAAGTAAACAGGGTGTCGAGAGAGAGTAGATAGAGAACAGCACTAGTCCTGTCTGGAGAGGGGACCTTTGGTCCAATTGTAATGGTAAAAGGATCCAGCCTGGCAGAGAAAGGCTGGGTGAAAGGTTTTCCAGACAGAGAAGAGAGTTCCTGCAAAGACCGTAGGATGGGAATAAGCCTGTATGTTTGAGGAACTAAAGGAAAGCCTGTGCAGGTAAAGAGCATCGAGAA
>NW_011429308.1:0-579 GCF_000754665.1 Bison bison bison
ACTCTGGTTTTGGGGTAGATTGCTCGAGAATTTCCAGGGAGACTCCTGAGGCTTGATCCCGCCTTTGCGTATGCCAAGCCTCCTTCCTCATGACCTTTGCCAGAGGCGGAGCTCGCTCCCCGCAATGAGGTGGCTCGTACCTTAAAAAGCCCTGAGCTCCTCAAAGGGTTTTGGCAAAGGGTTTTAAAAAGTGGCAAAGCACTTTTTAAAATACTAGGTTGGGGACTGGCAGTGCAGGGGCATCCCAGGGTCTGTGTTTAGCTCATGCACAATTCGCTGACTGGATAATGGTGAAGTAAAGTGATGGTGTCACAGGGTTTAACATTATCAGTCCTTAGCTCTAGGAGGCTGGGGGTGTGTGCTCATGGGCTTGAAGTAGTTAATTTCTTTCATTTGTTGGAGAGGGGAAGGTCTTTTTGCATCTGCATCAAATACTATTATCTAGGCACTTCAGAGAGGAGCTGAAGCAGAGGATATAGGGGAAGGCCTGTCCCTGGGAAGGCCCCATGGGGTCCGCAGTTACATTTTGGATGAAATATAGAAGAATAGCCTTATTGCTTTGCCAGGCAAAAGGGGTCA
>NW_011429309.1:0-679 GCF_000754665.1 Bison bison bison
ATACAATCGTTTCTCCAGGTGTTTGGGTTACCCGAGTTTCTATCCTGTGCTAAACTAAGTGACGACAGTGTACTGAAGAGCTGGGTCATTTCCAAATAAATTAAAGTTCTGAAACATTCACGCCTTGAAAGGACCTCCCTTTTACACAGAAACAAAAGAGATTTTTGACTATCCAATAATAGTGTCTGGCACCATCCTGACATGTGAAACGTAGAAAGCAATTTTTTTTGTTTGTTTGGTTCTGATCTTGGGTGTGTGTGTGTGTGTGTGTGTGTGTGTGTGTGTGTCGTGCGTGCGTGGCGGTCGGGGGAGGGGAAGGGCGCTACTATCACTGATAGGTATGTTCACCAATCTGTCGAATGCCAATATAAAAGTCAGTTCTTGGTTGCTGAAGGGAAATGTATGACTTGGTATTAAAAGAAGGTATGTGGCATGAAATCGCATTTTCTGAAGGAAACGACGTCGTTCTTTCTTCCAGGTGGCAGTTTCAGGATGGGAGAAGCAAAGGAATGGGTACAGAATGGGATCAGGAGGTTGTAGGGAAAGTGGACCCCCCAGAAAAGAGTGTTGTGCCTAGCACAAGGTTTCTTGAGAGGTTGAACTGCCTTTGCTAATGGATTTTAAGTTTCTTTACCTCTTCCGTGATCTCTTCTAGGTTGACCTAGAACAGAAATCTTTT
>NW_011429310.1:0-835 GCF_000754665.1 Bison bison bison
ACCCTGATGACCAGCATTGAGTACTCTATACCAATTCCAAGAAAAAGTATGAGAGGACTGAGACTTTGTGCATTATCTTCATACTCTATCCTCAGTACTCAAGAGAGTGCCTGACACAAACAGCAGCTCAATAAGTACTGAAACAAGCGAACACTAACAGGATTGTAATCATGATAGTTGCCTTAGAAACACTGCGTAAAGAAGATACTATTAAGAGAAGTCAGGCTGTATATTAAGACCAGTGGAAGCAAGTTGTGCCTTTGAAAGTGGCAAGGCAATGCAATCATTTCCCCTCAGTCTTGCACAACAGGTTACAACTTCATCCATTTTAATAGGCCCCATTCTCCGATATTAAGACTTGGTCATCAGGATAAAGTTTGACAGGCCTCCACTTAGGAAGCTGACATTTGCATATTCTATCCCACAGGTGTCAAGTTGCAATGTATCTAAATTTTCAGTTTTCTCTCTGGGTGGATATATTGAATTCAAAGAGTTGTAAGGGTAACATGTAGTTTACCTTTGGGTCTTTTGATTTATTTCTAACACCTGCTGCTTAAAAGTCTGTAGAACTGAACTTTTATATGTATTTTTTTTTTTTAAGAAAAAGATTGAAGCTATTTCGATACTAGCTTTTTCCCAAAGAGCACACATACTTCAGGTTTTCTCTTAATATGTGTATAAGAGCATGTAGGGGTGTAATTTTGTTTGTTTTATTTCAGAACTTCTCTTTCTTGAATCACAAGCAAGCATGTGTCTAGAAGTAAACAAACAAAATGGGCATGTGCATTTCTTTCAAGAAACTAATAGGATTTAGGATCAGTTATCACCAGGCCTT
>NW_011429311.1:0-761 GCF_000754665.1 Bison bison bison
AATGGCCACCCACTCCAGTATTCTTGCCTGGAGAATCCCCATGGTTGGAGGAGCTTGGTGGGATACAGTCTGCAGGATCATAAAGAGTCGGACATGATTGAGCAACTGTTGGAGGCCAGCGTGAGGCACTCCGCCCGTGGCAAAGGTCATGAGGAAGGAGGCTCGACATACGCAAAGGCGGGATCGAGCCCCAGGAGTCCCCCTGGAAATCCTCGAGCATCTACCCCCATAACCAGAGCCTGTCTACTTTACTACTTTGTACTCTCACCTACACCTCTGACTTTATGGGGGCTGTCCCCCACCACCTCGTTTGGAGAAGGGTTAACTTAGAGCTCCAGTTAACAAAAACTCCTGGGTGCGACAAGGGTGTTTTAACCTACAAACTCCTCTGAAGGTTCTCTAGCCTGCCTGACAGGCTTGTCGGCCACATGTGATTGCTCACAGCCTCCAAACCGTGAGAGGCACTAAGATTGCTTTAAACCTTCTAAAAACAGATTCCTTAGAAAAGTTAGAAAACCATTAGTATAAGTATAGTGGGCTGATTAGAAATTGTATTGCTGAAGGGTTTTTCATTTGTTGAGCCAATGTTTGTTGCTAAGTCTCCACATTCCCTGCCCTTACACACATTAATGAATATATAGAAGAAATAAGTATTAACCTTTGATATTAATCACGTTAGACCTTAGGCTAAGTAAATTCTTTCCTTAATTAAAACCCACTACACCCTCACCCTATAGGAATGTAACTTTATCTGGTACCTT
>NW_011429312.1:0-566 GCF_000754665.1 Bison bison bison
TTTACTTCACTCTGTATAATATGCTCCAGTTTCACCCACCTCATTAGAACTGATTCAAATGTGTTCTTTTTAATGGCTGAGTAATACTCCATTGTGTATATGTACCACAGCTTTCTTATCCATTCATCTGCTGATGGACATCTAGGTTGCTTCCATGTTCTGGCTATTATAAACAGTGCTGTGATGAACATTGGGGTACACGTGTCTCTTTCAATTCTGGTTTCCTTAGTGTGTATGCCCAGCAGTGGGATTGCTGGGTCATATGGCAGTTCTATTTCCAGTTTTTTAAGGAATCTCCACACTGTTCTCCATAGTGGCTGTACTAGTTTGCATTCCCACCAACAGTGTAAGAGGGTTCCCTTTTCTCCACACCCTCTCCAGAATTTATTGCCTGTAGACTTTTGGATAGGAGCCATTGTGTCTGGCATGAGATGGTACCTCGTTGTGCTTTTGATTTGCATTTCTCTGATAATGAGTGATGCTGAGCATCTTTTCATGTGTTTGTTAGCCATCTGTATGTCTTCTTTGGAGAAATATCTGTTTAGTTCTTCGGTCCATTTTTTGAT
>NW_011429313.1:0-672 GCF_000754665.1 Bison bison bison
CTGAATAGGTTTTTCCGGCCACATGTGACTGTTCAGAGCCTCCCAAATGTGAGAGGCAGGAGATGTTCTAAACTGTCTAAACACAGATTCTTTTGAGTAGTAAAAAGATTGATTAGAAATTGTATTGGTGAATGGTTTTTCACTTGTTGGGCCATTGTTTGCTGCTAAGGTTCCATATTCCTTACCTGCTGTGTCCCTGGCAGTGTATTGATTAATATAATTGGTGTAAGTAGTAGCTTTAATGTTTGTAACCTGGGACCCTTGAGTTAATTCTTTTTCTTGTTATAGCCCACCACACCTTTGCTCTGTAGGAATGCAACTTCATCTAATGCTTTTTTTGGAGGGTGGCTCCTTACGAACCACCTTTAGAGAAAAACAAGTTTTCTGAAGAAAAGGTCTTAAAATGCTAACAGGCCTCTGGGCCAAAAGATGATGCAAATCACCTTAGCTTTTGCATATGATAAGTTTGCAGGAAGAAAGCCTGGTTTGCTGCAAGACTCTACCCCTTCGCCCATTATCCTCTATGCATAACTTAAGGTATAAAAACTACTTTGAAAAATAAAGTGCGGGCCTTGTTCACCGAAACTTGGTCTCACCATGTCGTTCTTTCTCTTACCTTCTGGCTGAATTATTCAGCCTCTTTTGTCCACTGAATTTCCTCACTGAGCTATC
>NW_011429314.1:0-596 GCF_000754665.1 Bison bison bison
CTTGGTTTCAGGTGCGTCTCTTTTACACAGCATACATAGAAGCCTGGTTTTGTAACCGATTTATCATACTTTCTTTGTCACCTATCTATCCATTTGTCCATCCCTCTTTCCAATCAACAATCAATCTTTTTCCTTGGTGCATTTCAGTATGTGTCTCCTTAAGTATCTCAGCAAGCCTGCCATTAAGTAGTCAGCCGTGTTTGTATACAGCAATTTTCTTTGGATATTAACTTTACACACAATGAAATATAGCAATCTTTTCTTTCCTCAGTCATGCTACTTTTGAACTGAAGTATAGTCCATTTATAATTTTGTGTTAATTTCTGCTTTACAGCAAAATGATTCAGTTATAGACATATATTTACATATGTATACGCTGAGTGTGGATACACACACACACACACACACACACACATTCTTTTATTTAATCTCTCTCTCTTGTTTTTTTTTTTTTGGCTAAACTGTGCAGCAAGTGGAATTAGTTCCCTGACCAGGGCTTGAACCTGCATCCCTGCAGTGGAAATCTGCAGTCTTAACCTCTGGACTGCCAGGGAAGACATATATAATATATAATTATATATATATGATTTATATAT
>NW_011429315.1:0-575 GCF_000754665.1 Bison bison bison
TAGCATATAAATAGTCGCCTAGGCCATCTCTCCTTCGAATACCCTGGATCAGTTGGGGCTGGTCCCCGGCAGGTGGCGACCGAACAGGGACCTCAGGAGGCAATACTCAAAGAGCTGAGCAGACACGAACCACGCAATCAGCAGGCAATAAGCATGGAGCTCAGCAGTGACGAATCATGCTGCTCAACTGGCAATAATCAAGCAGGTGACCAGGCAGGAATCACGCAGCTCAGCTGGCAATTGTCAAGCAGATGAGCCCACAGGAATCACGCTGCTCAGATGGCAATTGTCATGCAGATGAGCCGGCAGGAATCACGCAGCTCAGCAGGCCCTGATCACGTGACTCTGCAGGCACTGATCACGTGGCTGATCAAGTACAGATCACGTGACTGAGCATGCACTGATCACGTGGCTATCATGCACTGATGACGTGACTGCGCATGCACTGATGACGTGGCTGATCAGGCACTGATCACATGGCTCGATCATGCACGGATCACGTGTTTACAGGCAATGATCAGTGACTGACAGGCGCTGATCATGGGACTGTGCACGCACTGATCACGTGGCTATCA
>NW_011429316.1:0-557 GCF_000754665.1 Bison bison bison
CACGACCCCCATGTCTGCGCTCCTGTGTGGACTGAGCAGCACGGGCAGGGGCGCGGTGGGAGAGCAGGGGAACAGGCCCTCCCTGTGCCCGCCCCCCAGGGACCCAGAGCAGCACCTTGGAGAGCGAGGCCACCCTCTGCGCCTGCTCCGCCTCCACCTCGGGCAGCGTCTCTGCCCTCCGCAGTCTCTGCTGCAGCTTCTCTACCAGCTCCAGGCGCTCCTGCAACTGGCGGTTCTTATCCTCTGTCTACAAAGGGAGAGCACAGGATCAACACAGGCCGAGAGGTGTAGCCACTGTCGCTTTAAGTAAGCTGAGACAAAACCTAAATGCACGTGTCTAGTGGATTCATTCTGTTTCGGAAGCTCCCTCAGGGTAAATTTCTCTCAGTGTTCCTGGGCTTGGTCTCAGTGAGCAGAATGCCTCCTGCCAGAGTATTTGCTTTTCCTAACATTCCCCAAGGACATACTTAAAAAAAGAAAAAAAGTTCTTCTATATTAAAGAAGATCTGTAGAATCTTATTCATTCTTATCGACAAGTTACGGGAAGAAGGGTTCAA
>NW_011429317.1:0-592 GCF_000754665.1 Bison bison bison
AGACTGGACACTTTTGAACTGTGATGTTGGACAAGACTCTTGAGAGTCCCTTGGACTGCAAGGAGATCCAACCAGTCAATCCTAAGGGAAATCAACCCTGAATATTCAGTGGAAGAACTGATGCTGAAAGTCCAATACTTTGGCCTCCTGATGGGAAGAGTCAACTCATTAGGGAAAAAAAAAAAACAAAAACCTGATACTGGGAACTATTGAAGGCAGGAGCAGAAGGTGTGACAGAGGACACGATGTTTGGATGGCATCAGCAACCCAACGGAACGAGTTTGAGCAAGCTTCGGGAAATGGTGATGGACAGGGAAGTCTGGCATACTGAAGTTCATAGGGTCACAGGGAGTCAGACACGACTGAGAAACTGAACAACAAAAGCCAGGCAAAGGTCTCTATGTACAGCTGGCTGAACCTCAATAGGGCTTTTTTGAATTTCTGGAGGTGGGTAGAACTTAATTTTTAGCCAGATCCCTTGCTGCAACACGTCTGGAATATTTTGTGTTTGTAGTCAATCTTCTTTGTAGTTTTTCTGGGTGACACTTGGGAGTCAGTGTTCCTCACAATGATGGATGCTGTCTCTCTCAGT
>NW_011429318.1:0-531 GCF_000754665.1 Bison bison bison
TTTTGGTAGAATTCAGCTGTGAAGCCGTACTGGACCGGGGCTTTTGTTTGCTGGAAGATTTTTGATTTACACGTTTCAATTTCCGTGCTTGTGATGGGTCTGTTAAGATTTTCTACTTCTTCCTGGTCGAGTTTTGGAAAGTTGTACTTTTCTAAGAATTTGTCCATTTCTTCCACGTTGTCCATTTTATTGGCATATAATTGTTGATACGTAGTCTCTTATGATCCCTTTGTATTTCTGTATTGTCTGTTGTGATCTCTCCATTTTCATTTCTAAGTTTTTATTGATTTTGATTTTTCTCCCTTTGTTTCTTGATGAGTCTGGCTAATGGCTTGTCAATTTTTTACCTTTAAAGACCAGCTTTTGGCTTTGTTGATTTTTGCTATGGTCTCTTTTGTTCTTTTGCATTTATTTCTGCCCTAACTTTTTAAGATTTCTTTCCTTCTACTAACCCTGGGGTTCTTCATTTCTCCTTTTCTAGTTGGCTTTAGGTGTAGAGTTAGGTTATTTATTTGACTTTTTTTCTTGTTT
>NW_011429319.1:0-804 GCF_000754665.1 Bison bison bison
AAAAACCCACGTGGCTCCCCCGTCATCGCAAGATGAAGCCCTTTCCCGCTACAGCGTCTCAGGAGAAGTCCCACGTTAGGAATTGGAGGTCGAAAGGGCACTTGGCACCCTTGATGCGACCCACAAAGTTCCCCGAAATCCCGGTCTCCCTCGAGAGGAACACTGAGGTTTTCCGGCACCCCTCCTCTGAGCCCTTTCTCCCCTCCTGATCTGGACAGGAGGGTCGACTCCCCTGCTTTGTCTGGAAGGGGTTCCCGACCTTCCGGTCGCACCTCAGGATGAGGCCGGTCTCACGAAGACATTCCAGACGTGGCCTCGTGGGTGGTTCCACATTCCGTAGGACCCCGATTTCCCGGTCCCCCTTGAGAAGAACCCGATGCCCGGACACCTCTCCGAACTCCACCCTGTGAATGAAGTCCACACGAAGGGGCAGTTTTCCGTGCACGGTTCGGAAAAAAACCCCAGGTTACCAAATAAAGCTCGACAAGCGGCCTCTCTCCCCGGGGACATCTCGAGAGGCAAGCGGAGTTCCATGCCTCAACCCAAGACGAGGCCTGACTCTCCTGTCCCCAGTCTGCAGGGACCCTGCGATCGGAGTCTGAAATCAGAGGTACCCTGCGGTTCCTGCCTCAACTGGAGATGAGGCCCTCTTCCAATGCACCAAACCCAGTGGGGTCCCGAGAGGCCCCTCCACCTCCAGTTTCCCTGGCTTCTCAGAGCCACCATGAGAAGCTCCCTGAGGTCACCTGCACAAGTCGAGGGAACCCAGGGTTTCCTGCCTCAACCCGAGAAAGACCTCGAGAG
>NW_011429320.1:0-573 GCF_000754665.1 Bison bison bison
GCTCCTTCCCTGGCGCGAACGCTAGAAGCTGGGCAGGGCTTGGGGAGGCTCGCCCAGGCCAGAGCAGCCTCTCGGCCGGGGCTCTGTGCTATCGCGCCTGGGCGCAGAGCTGGAGCTCCGCCGGTGTGGAAGCTCACTCGGTCCTTCCCAGTAACAGGCTTGCAAGCACCCGCCGGCAGCCAGCCTCTTCTCTCCCGCGTTCCGGGCATTGGGCTCCAAACCTGGGACCAACGTACTGCCCGGAGCTCACTGATCATGGGCTGGTTCCCCTGCGCTGCGGCTGTGCTAGGGAGCCCAAACGCACAGGGGAAGCCCGCACAGCACATCCACCTGCCTCTAGGCGGGAGGACAGCTCCAGGGAAGCCCGGTCTGGCAGGCGCTTTCTGGGCACAAACGGAGCGACACTCTGGCTGTGGAGCTGCCTCCCCAAGCCAGGGGCACCGGGACCCTGATCCCTCCGTGCGGTGCTTAGTCTGGGCGGGGAAGCACCAGCTTGGGAATGCAGCCTGGGCGCTTCCTTTCCCTCGGAAAGAGCTCCCCTGCGGGAGGCTTTGGCAGTGTGCACACCCCCAG
>NW_011429321.1:0-771 GCF_000754665.1 Bison bison bison
CCCAGGATGTGGTCTATCCTGGAGAAGGTTCCATGTGCGCTTGAGAAAAAGGTGAAATTCATTGTTTTGGGATGAAATGTCCTATAAATATCAATTAGGTCTAACTGGTCTATTGTATCATTTAAAGTTTGTGTTTCCTTGTTAATTTTCTGTTTAGTTGATCTATCCATAGGTGTAAGTGGGGTATTAAAGTCTCCCACTATTATTGTGTTATTGTTAATTTCTCCTTTCATACTTGTTAGCATTTGTCTTACGTACTGTGGTGCTCCCGTGTTGGGTGCATATATATTTATAATTGTTATATCTTCTTCTTGGATTGATCCTTTGATCATTATGTAGTGACCTTCTTTGTCTCTTTTCACAGCCTTTGTTTTAAAGTCTATTTTATCTGATATGAGTATTGCTACTCCTGCTTCTTTTGGTCCCTTATTTGCATGGAAAATCTTTTTCCAGCCCTTCACTTTCAGTCTGTATGTGTCCCCTGTTTTGAGTGGGTCTCCTGTAGACAACATATGTAGGGGTCTTGTTTTTTGTATCTATTCAGCCAGTCTTTGTCTTTTTGGTTGGGGCATTTCAACCCATTTACGTTTAAGGTAATTACTGATAAGTATGATCCCGTTGCCATTTACTTTATTGTTTGGGGTTCGAATTTATACACCATTTTTGTGTTTCCTGTCTAGAGAATATCCTTTAGTGTTTGTTGGAGAGCTGGTTTGGTGGTGCAGAATTCTCTCAGCTTTTGCTTGTCTGAGAAGCTTTTGATTTCTCCTT
>NW_011429322.1:0-550 GCF_000754665.1 Bison bison bison
GGAGAGACGGCGTAGGCGAAGATCAGGAAACAACTGCTTAATTAAATGTTAATTAAGGATATAAAGAGTAATAGAATGAGGATAGCTCAATGAGGAAATTCAGTGGAGAAAAGAGGCTGAAGAATTCAGCCAGAAGGTAAGAGAAAGAACGACATGGTGAGACCAAGTTTCGGTGAACAAGGCCCACACTTTATTTTTCAAAGTAATTTTTATACCTTAAGTTATGCATAGAGGATAATGGGGGAAGGGGTAGAGCCTTGCAGCAAACCAGGCTTTCTTCCTGCAAACTTATCATATGCAAACGCTTCGGTGATTTGCATCATCTTCTGGCCCGGAGGCCTGTTAACATTTTAAGACCTTTTCTTCAGAAAACTTATTTTTCTCTAAAGGTGGTTGGTCAGGAGCCACCCTCCAAAAAAGCATTAGATAAAGTTGCATTCCTACAGAGCAAAGGTGTGGTGGGCTATAACAAGAAAAAGAATTAACTCAAGGGTCCCAGGTTACAAACATTAAAGCTACTACTTACACCAATTATATTAATCAATACACT
>NW_011429323.1:0-545 GCF_000754665.1 Bison bison bison
ACCACCACATCATTTACAATTTTTACACGTTCTAATTATTCGGTTCCAAAACACCAAACTTGTACTGCACACGGTCCCCATGGAAAGGCCCCCTCAGCAGGACAGCCACAGATGCTGCCATGAAAGGGCAGCAGGGTGCCCTCCTCCCTTGTTTTCTGCCTGGGCGACCACCGGGTTTTGAAACCCATGCACCCTACTAAGTTTCTAGGGTGCAATTCGTGGACCCTTCCCTTTCCCATCCCAGCAGGTGGTCAAGGGCCCGCTGGCCTCCAAAGTGCCAGAAGCAGGGCTGGGCCAGCCGGCCAGAGTTCAGGGTTCTGGCCCTTGGACTTGCAGCGGACACTAGGCTGCTTGGGAAAACCGCGCGGCTCTGACCTTTCAGCAAAGGGGTGGAGCGGTAAAGGCCTTGAGCCCAAAAGGCGAGGCCTTTCTGCGACCGCCAGGTTGTGCCAACAGAGGGCGGACTACGTGGTTCCCTGCTCCACGCAGTCCCAGTTCCCTGACCTGTGGTCCGCACCCCTCCGCCGCGCCCACTGGATGCCGAT
>NW_011429324.1:0-504 GCF_000754665.1 Bison bison bison
GGAGACCCGACTTCCCTGGCGCCCCCACGAGAGGCTCACTGACCTCGCCGTCGTACCTCGTGAGAAACCGCACCCTGGGGCCGCCGCTCGAGAACCACCCCGAGACTCCCCCGTCATCGCGGAGATGAGGGCCTTCGTCTCCTGCATGGCCTAGAGGCCAAACCTCGCGACCTCTCTCCAAACGCCTCAGGAGGCTTGACTCCCTTTAGTCCACCCAGTGAGCTCCAAGAGATACCTGTCGCGACTCGAGAGCAGAGCGGGGTTCTTTGCTTCCACTCGAGATGAATGCCTGTCTCCCCGGGTGCTTCTGGAATGCAACCCCGAAATCCCTGTCGCCCCTGGAGAGGAACATTGGCTTCTGGACACAAGCCTAGATGAGGTCTATTGGCCCTGCAGTCACTCGAGAGCAATCCCCAGCTTCCTTCGCACTCGAATGGAAGATGGACTTCCCTGGGCCAACACAAGAGGCATCCTGAATTCCCGGTCGTAACTCGAGAATCCCGC
>NW_011429325.1:0-558 GCF_000754665.1 Bison bison bison
GACAGGGGAGACACAGAAGGGAGATGCCTGCAGGCCCTCCTCCCTCTGAACGGTGAAGCACCCACCTGGTCCTAACGCCTCCTTGCTGGGGTGTTCAGGCCGGCCCTTTTCCTTCTTGCGAAACAAGCGGCTGATGGAGGACTTGATGCCCTTCTTCTTTGGGGCTTTGTGCAGCGAGCCCTGGCTGCTGGTGCTGCTGCTGGGGTTATTCCCGGGGCTGTCCTGAGAGCCTGTGGAGCTTCGGGGAGAGAAAACGACCTTTAACTGGCACCCCTGTGCAAACACACACCCCTCCATAAGAGCTACTGATAGAAACGGGCACCCAGAAACACCCGTGCCTCAACCTCGCAGCTGACAGTTGGAGTCTCCTTCACCAACCAGACTCCACACGAGCAAATGCAGGCCCCCGGTGTCAGACAACCGCACCGGGAAGCTGAGATTCTCTGCCTCGAGCCTCCCGAGACGGAGGGCTTGACTTCAGGACAGCTGGTGCAGAGGCGCTCTGACCCTCCTTAGGGCGCTGCTCAGCAGGTGACGACGCTCCAGGAGAAGACGTGC
>NW_011429327.1:0-521 GCF_000754665.1 Bison bison bison
GTGAGCTGAACCCATGCAAGGTCCCTTTGCCCATTGAGACCGCCCCATAAGACCCCTCCCCTTGTCCTTGCCAGGCCCTTACCCCTTCTCCGCCCACACCCCTTCTCCTGAAGCCATTGTTCCCATCCATCTTCACCCTCTTCCCCAAACTAAACCGCCACTCTGTACTCCATTTTTGTTTCTCCAGGTGGCCAGGGTAACCAGGTGGGTGAATAAGCCATCTGGTCCTGAGCTTAGTTTTCTTGCAGTTGGAAGCTTTTTGATTGCAGTTTTGCCTTCTGTGTTCGTGATGGGTCTGTTGAGATTATCTATTTCTCCTGGTTCAGTTTTGGAAGGTTTATACTTTTCGAGTATTTGTCCAGTTTCTTCTAAAGTTGTCCATTTTATTGTCATATAGCTGCTGATAGTAGTCTCAGGATCCTTTCTATTTCTGTGTCATCTGTTGTGATTTTTTCCATTTTTCATTTCTACTTTGTTGAATTGATTCTTCTCCTTTCTTTCTTGATGAATCTGGCTAATGC
>NW_011429328.1:0-721 GCF_000754665.1 Bison bison bison
GAACACTGGAGTGGGTTGCCATGTCCTCCTCCAATGCATGAAAAGTGAAATGTGAAAGTGAAGTCGCTCAGTCGTGCCCGACTCTGAGCGACCCCATGGACTGCAGCCTACCAGGCTCTTCCGTCCATGAGATTTTCCAGGCAAGAGTACTGGAGTGGGGTGCCATTGCCTTCTCCCATATCTATTCACAAGCCTGCCTAAATCATTGACTTCTAGCCACCTTTGGGATGCCAATGACCACCCACCCTTACCAGGCCGCAGAGGAGAGAAAACACTTACCACAGGAGGTCCGGGTAAGGAACAAGGAACTAACAAGCTCCCTACCAACCAGGATTCTGCTGAGGTCAACAAGAGGTCAGCAAGAGATGGGAGACTGCAGTCCAGAGGTCCTAGCAACTTCCAGCGAGCAGCAAAGACCCAGCATAGTCAAAACGAATTCAATGTTACCCAAAACAAATAAATCAACGGACAGAAGTTCTTGGAACTACATGACTGAGGTTAGGGTGAGGCAGTACATGTATGTGCCAGGATACTCTTAAAGTATACTTTTAACGTAGATGAGGAGAACAAGGTAAGAGGAAAACTTACTGTTTGGTTCAGGTCGCTTCTGAGCCTTTTGGGGGAACCACCTAGAAGCCAGGTCTAGCCGAAATCACAGGCTTTGAACATCGCTGAAGACCACATTTCCTAAGGAAAAACGCATTGCTTAAGCTCAAGGTTT
>NW_011429329.1:0-545 GCF_000754665.1 Bison bison bison
AAAGTTCTTTTCACTTTAGAAACTAGCAATGTAAAGTCCTTACATAGAATTGTAAACAGTAAACAGTATGAGCATAAATTTTTCTAGTGGTTTTCTATGCATTGCAACCAATGTTTATGTTCATTCTTATAGTCACAGTTAATTAGATAACTTATGGGAAATTTGTATGAGCTTTTTCTTTATGGCATGATCCATATACATGCACAGTTGTGCATTGTGTTGTATAATAGAAGAGTTCCTGAAAATTATGTGTAAATTACAATTTTAAAATTATTTTTAAAACCACGGGGATTTTTTTTATTTATAGAAAAGCTGCAGTGGATCCTTTTTGAGTTGGAGAATCCTTTTGAAATATGAATAGTTGGCTCTTAACATGCTGATGTACGTTTCATTTTATTGTGTTTACTTGAAGTAGAAACCCTCTACATTTTAATATAGTAATAAACTGCATAATTAATATTGTTATAATTACAATGATAAAAGCAGTCTTTCTGATTTCAGTGATGGCTGTTCTTCATGAGAATTTCTTTTAAAAAGAAAAATGT
>NW_011429330.1:0-749 GCF_000754665.1 Bison bison bison
TCCTGATCTCCACAGGAGGGTCGACTCCCCTGCATTGTCTGGAAGGGTTCCCGACCTTCCGGTCGCACCTCAGGATGAGGCCGGTCTCACGACGACATTCCAGACGTGGCCTCGTGGGTGCTTCCACATTGCGAAGCACCCCGATTTCCCGGTCCCCTCTTGGTAAGGACCCGATGCCCGGACACCTCTGCGAACTCCACCCTGTGAATGAAGTCAACACGAAGGGGCAGTGACTCGCCCGTGCATCGTCCGGAAAAGACCCCCAGGTTCCAAATACCGCTCGACAAGTGGCGTCTCTCCCCGGGGACACCTCGATAGGCAAGCGGAGTTCCATGCCTCAACCCAAGACGAGGCCTGACTCTCCTGTCCCGTGTTCAGGGACGCTGCGATCGGAGTCTGAAATCAGAGGAACCCTGAGGTTCCTGCCTCAACTGGAGATGAGGCCCTCTTCCAATGCACCAAACCCCGTGGAGTCCCGAGACGGCCCCCCCCACCTCCAGTTTCCCTGACTTCTCAGAGCCACCATGAGAACGCCCCCTGAGGTCACCTGCACAAGTCGAGGGAAGCCAGGGTTTCCTGCCTCAACCTGAGAAAGACCTCGAGAGACCTTCTTCAACACGTCTCGAGGCCAGGTTCCCCTACATGCCTCGAGAGCAATGACGCGCTCCCCCTCGCCACTCGCATGGACGACCCGACTTCCCTGGCCGCCCCCAGGACGAGGCTCACTCGACCTCGCCGTCGTACCTCGT
>NW_011429331.1:0-627 GCF_000754665.1 Bison bison bison
TCTCTCTGTTTGCCCCTAGGTCTGGTTTCAAAACCAACGTAGAAGACGGCCAAAGCAGAGCCGGCCGCCGTCTGAACACGTGCGCCAAGAAGGGGAAGGGGGGCCAACGTCCACGCCCAGGCCACCGTCGCTACCTCCCCGACCTCAGTCTTCCTCTCAAGGTAAATTAGCCAGCGTTCTCTCCAAAGGCAAGTCCCCCAGAGGGGGTCCCGAACCCTCCCCCCTCTTGCCGGAGAATACTCTCTGCTGGTGGATGAGCACGGGAGGCCCAGAAACACCACGGGGGTGGGGTGGGGGGTGGGGGGTGGGGGGGTGGAGGGGGGGGAGGGGGGGAGGGGGGGAGGGGGGGAGGGGGGGGGGTGGAGGGAGGGAGGGAGGGAAACGAGGGGCGTGGTGTGGTTGCTGCCCCCGATCAGTGTCCCAGATCGGGGCAAGCGCCCCCCGTCGGCGTGGGCGGGCCGCAGTGTTCCCCTTGCACCCCTCCCAGCCCCGTCGGGACCTTAGGCTCCGGCTGCCCGGGCAGCCTTGGCCGAGGCCCATGCTTCAGGGCACTCGGCGGCAAGGCCGGAGGAGGAGAGAGACACCCAGGGACATGCGTGTGTGGGGAGTGTGCGTGCACACGCACGC
>NW_011429332.1:0-527 GCF_000754665.1 Bison bison bison
GGGAGACAGGCCACTTGTCGAGTGGTATTTGGAACCTGGGGGTCTTTTCCCGAGGTTGCACGGACGAGTCACTGCCCCTTTGTGTTGACTTCATTCACAGGGTGGAGTTCGAAGAGGTGTCCGGGCATCGGGTTCTTATCAAGAGGGGACCGGGAAATCGGGGTCCTTCGGAATGTGGAACCACCCACGAGGCCACGTCTGGAATGTCGTCGTGAGACCGGCCTCATCCTGAGGTGCGACCGGAGGTCGGGAACCCCTTCTAGACAAAGCAGGGGAGTCGACCCTCCTGTCCAGATCAGGAGGGTAGAAGTGGCTCTGAGGAAGTGGTGCCGGAAGACCTCGGTGTTCCTCTCGAGGGAGACCGGGATGCCGGGGAACTTTGTGGGTCGCATCAAGGGTGCCAAGTACCGTTTCGACCTCCAATACCTAACGTGGGACTTCTCCTGAGACGCTGTAGCGAGAAAATGGCTTCATCTTCCGATGACGGTGAACCACGTGGTTTTTCTCGAGTTGCGGCGGGATTCTCG
>NW_011429333.1:0-519 GCF_000754665.1 Bison bison bison
TTTTTCGTTTCTTGAATGTCCTAAGTTTCCCTGGTCACATAGCCTTCCAAGATGCTATTTTCCCGGCCTGAAATTCTTCCTGCATCTCAACCCTGGTTTACCTAGGTTCAACCTATGGACCTCAACGAAATGGTGCCTCTGGAAAGCCTTCCCTGACACCCAGGTTTTGTGGTGAGGGAAGAGGCCCCTCTATAGGTTCTCAAAGGATCTGCCTGTGATGTATCATTAGAGTCGTCTCAGTGAAAGCAGGAACTCTGTGTCTTCTTCTCTCCGCCTTCTATTCCCTGAAACTTATTACATGCCTCCTAGCTCATCGTAGGTGCCCAGTATTTACTTAGTGTGTGAAAGACAGAAAAGCTCTTGGAAGCCTCAAGGGGTCACTTGGCTCGGCACTTTTGATCTCTTTGTATATTTGGCGAGTCAATTTCTTTCCTTTCCTGGGTTGATGGGTACACTATATTCGAGGCACAACCTAAGGCATGAAGACATATCCATACATAGAGGGTCTTGCTTTCAAGG
>NW_011429334.1:0-630 GCF_000754665.1 Bison bison bison
ATTAACAAGGTACCACACACTCTTTTGACTTAAAATAACAGAAATTCATTGCCTCAAGTTCTTGGAGGCTAGAAGTTCAAAATCAAGGTGTTAGGAGAGCCATCCTTCATCTGAAACCTGTAAAGAAGAATCTTCACCAGGTTCGATGCACGATACTGGATGCTTGGGGCTAGTGCACTGGGACAACCCAGAGGGATGGTATGGGGACGGAGGAGGGAGGAGGGTTCAGGATGGGGAACACATGTATACCTGTGGCGGATTCATTTTGATATTTGGCAAAGCTAATACAATTATGTAAAGTTAGCACCTCAGACCTAGGGACACACACAGACTAAAACTGAGGGCCTGGAAAAAAGGTATCCCATGCAAATGGAAATCAAAAGAAAGCTGGAGTAGCAATTCTCATCTCAGATAAAACAGACTTTTAAATAAATACTATTACAAGAGACAAGGAAGGACACTACATAATGATAAAGAGATCGATCCAGGAAGAGGATATTGCAATAATAATACACACGCATCCAACACAGGAGCACCTAAATACGTAAGACAAATACAAATAACCAAAAAACAGGGAATCGACAGTAAGAAAATAATACTAGGGGACTTTAACACCCCACTTATACCAAT
>NW_011429335.1:0-528 GCF_000754665.1 Bison bison bison
AAACTGGAGCCTATTATACAGAGTGAAGTAAGCCAGAAGGAAAAACATAAATACAGTATACTAACGCATATATATGGAATTTAGAAAGATGGTAATGATAACCCTGTATACGAGACAGCAAAAGAGACACTGATGTATGGAGCCGTCTTATGGACTCTGTGGGAGAGGGAGAGGGTGGGAAGTTTTGGGAGAATGGCATTGAAACACGTGAAATGTAAAAAAAAAAGAAAGAAATTGAGATAGTAAATTTTTTAAAAAAAGTTTGTTTGAAGTTTAGAACAGCTGGAGGTTAAAATATTAGATGTTTAAAAAACTTTCCTAGCGATGTGAAACCAGATACAAGTCCTGAAGCTACTTAAAGTGATATTTACTGTATATATACAACATATTTTTAGTTGAGCATAATTGCTTTTAACATATTACCTGTTAAAACTACTAATGGAGGTGTTTTATTTGATGCTATTTAATTGGTGTCATTAAAGGAATAATTTTTTATAGCTTAGCTTTGATTGTCAGTTTTTACCTTGG
>NW_011429336.1:0-584 GCF_000754665.1 Bison bison bison
CCACTTATTATGTCTTTTAAAAACCACATCTAAATTCAACAATAGAGAATCAGAAATGTATTCCAGGGGTGAACAAAACCAAAGAAAAGATAGGAAATCCTTTATTTGCCTTTTCCAAGCTTAAATTTTAAACTTCCAACTTTTAGGTTTTATTTATTTATCTAACCTGAAAAATGTCTTCAAAGTTTTCAAAGGCAATTCTGAGATTCCACTTTCCTGTTCCCTGTTTAACAAAGGTCCCAGCATTCTCTTCCTAAAAATGTAACTCTGAATTAGAAAGGTCCATCCTCATAAAGATTTGTTAGAGAAACTAATGACACATTAAACCTTATTTATTGTTCAAGCCCTCTCTTGAGTTTGATGTAGATATGAGTGTCAAGAACTGCCATTGTATAGCTTCCTGATATGACTGTGTGTGGGGGCACATACACATACACACACGAAATTGATGCTTTTGAACTGCAGTGTTGGAGAAGATGCTTGAGAGTCCCTTGGACTGCAAGGAGATCCAACCAGTCAATCCTAAAGGAAATCAGTCCTGAATATTCGTTGGAAGGACTGATGCTGAAGCTGAAGCTCCAAGC
>NW_011429337.1:0-657 GCF_000754665.1 Bison bison bison
ACGCTGCTTCCTTAAATCACTAGGCTGATAGATGCATGCAAAGAAATGAAGAGAAACCAGATTCATTGCGACTTTGAAGCTAAAATTTCAAGAATCCGTAGAGGCAAATACAGTAAAGCAAAAATGATGGCAAACATGTAAGTGACATGAAGATTTACAGAACATGTGACTGGAAACAGAACATTTTTTTTGACCACAGAAGTTAAATAAGCTATTCGAGATTTACTAGAGAAACACTATAAATTATTACTCAAGAAGATACCATTCTATTACAACATCATGATTTATTAAAGCATAGCATTCTGTACAACAAAGGGCCTTAACAGGTGTCTATTCTCAGCCAAATTTCTCTATAAGTTCGTTTATCTTAATCAAAAAAATGTTAATACTTTAAATTAGTAATTTAACTGATGAGGAAGTTACCATAATATCTATTTTAACACTGAACAAATCTAACCACATTTTGGACATTAATGTAAAATCCTGACACAGAATTTGATTTAAAACTTCTCACAATAAATTCATTAAAGCAAGTTCCCTGTGAAAATATGTAAGAATGAAAGCTAGCATAATAGCAGGTGCAGTCTTTACATTAACCATAGAAGATACTTTTTTAACGAGTCTAATAGAGACATTAACTGTGCAAAAGCTGATGAG
>NW_011429338.1:0-593 GCF_000754665.1 Bison bison bison
TCAATGTGATACACCATAGTAACATATTGAAAGATAAAAACCATATGATAATCTCAATTGATGCAGAAAAAGCCTTTGACGAAATTCAGCACCTATTTAGGATTAAAACTCTTCAAAAAATGGACATAGAAGGGACCTACCTCAACATAGTAAAGGCCATATATGATTGGCCTACAGCAAACATTAGTCTCAATGGTGAAAACTGAAAGCATTCCCACTAAGATCAGGAACAAGACAAGGGTGTCCACTTTCACCACTACTATTTAACATAGTTCTGGAAGTCCTAGTGACAGCAATCAGCGAAGAAACAGAAATAAAAGGAATCCAGATCAGAAAAGAAGAAGTAAAGTTCTCACTGTTTGCAGATGACATGATACTGTACATAAAACACCCTAAAGATACTATCAGAAAAGTACTGGAGCTAATCAGTGAATTTAGCAAAGTTGCAGGATACAAAATCAATACACAGAAATCACTTAGCATTTCCATATACTAACAATGAAAACTCAGAGAGAGCAATTAAGGAATCAATCCCATTCACCACTGCAATGAAAAGAATTAAATATATAGGAATAAACGTACCTAAGGAGATG
>NW_011429339.1:0-557 GCF_000754665.1 Bison bison bison
TATGTGCTGACCCACATGTGGCAATCATTTTAGTGTGGGCACTTCTCTCTCCACTCTCAGCACTGTCCTGGCTCAAGTGTCTGTCAATGTCAAAAGGTCTATATTTGAGTGTATCTAGACATTCCAGCAAGTGCATTCTCCTGCCAAACATCAAAAGTTTGACTGAGGGCAAAAAAAGTAAAAAGTGTCACAAAGTATGGCACACATCCATTTCTTTACACCTACAGTTCACCTCTGGCTGTTGTTTAATGGTTTTCTTCAGTAGCATGCTTGTATTTCTTTCTTTTTTTTCAGTTCAGTTGAGTTCAGTCACTCAGTCATGTGTGACTCTTTGCGACCCCATGAATCGCAGCATGCCAGGCCTCCCTGTCCATCACCAACTCCCGGAGTTCACTCAGACTCACGACCATTGAGTCGGTGATGCCATCCAGCCATCTCATCCTCTGTCGTCCCCTTCTCCTCCTGCCCCCAATCCCTCGCCAGCATCAGAGTTCTTTTCCAAAGTAGTCAACTCTTCACATGAGGTGGCCAAAGTACTGGAGTTTCAGCTTTAGCAT
>NW_011429340.1:0-788 GCF_000754665.1 Bison bison bison
GATTCTCCAGGAAAGAACACTGGAGTGGTTTGCCATTTCCTTCTCCAATACCTGAAAGTGAAAATGAAGTCGCTCAGTCGTGTCTGACCCTCGGTGGCCCCATGGACTGCAGCCTTCCAGGCTCCTCCATCCATGGGATTTTCCAGGCAGGAATACTGAGGTGGGGGTGCCATTGCCTTGATGTTGGCAATTTGATGTCTGGTTCGTCTGCCTTTTCTAAAACCACTTTAAACATCTAGGACTTCATGGTCACACATATCGAACTCTGGCTTAGAGAATTTTGAGCATTATTTACTAGTGTGTGAGGTGAGCGCAATTGTGCGATAGTTTGAGCATTCTTTGGCATTGCCTTTCTTTGGAATTGGAATGAAAGCTGACTGTTTCCAGTCCTGTGACCACCGCTGAGTTTTCCAAATTTGCTAACATATTGAGTGCAAAACTTTCACAGCATCATCTTTTAGGATTTCTCATAGCTGAACTGGAATTCCATCACCTCCACTGGCTTTGTTAATAGTGATGTTTCCTAAGGCCCACTTGACTTCTCATTCCAGGATGTCTGGCTCTAGGTGAGACTAAGTGATAACACCATTGTGATTATCTAGGTCATGAAAATGTTTTTTGTATAGTTCTTCTGTGTATTCTTGAGACCTCTTAATATCTTCTGCTTCTGATAGGTCCATACCATTTCTGTTCTTTATTGAGGCCATTTTGGCAAGAAATGTTCCCTTGGTATGTCTAATTTTTTGAATAGACTCTAGTCTTTCCCATTCTATTGTTCTCCTCTATTT
>NW_011429341.1:0-621 GCF_000754665.1 Bison bison bison
AGGGGACTGTGCACGCACTGATCAGGTGGCTGATCAGGAACTGACCACCTGACTGCGCATGCAGTGATCACGTGGCTGGTCGTTCCCTGATCACGTGTTTATCATACGGTGATCAGGTGACTGAGAGGCGCTGATCACGTGACTGTGCCGTCAGTGATCACGTGGCTGAGCAGGCACTTGATATCGTGACTGAGCATGCACTGATCATGTGCCGGGAGCCGGGGAGGCATTCCACTTCTGGACAAAGGTCATGAGGAAGGAGGCTCGGCATACGCAAATGCGGGATCGAGCCTCAGGAGTCCACCCGGATATTCTCGAGCATCTCCCCCCGAGAAAAACCAGAGTCTGCCTACTGTATTGCTTTGTGCTCTCACCTCTGATTTCACTGGGGGCTGTCCCCCAAACCATCTCGCTCTCTCTGTCAAAGGTTAACTTACAGCTCCAATTCCTAAAGTTCCTTGTCATTCTTCCCTTTAACTTCCAGCTGAGTCTCCATCTGGACGCGGAACCCACACGCTTACTAATTATGCCTGGGCTGCTAAGACCCACTCGAGAAGGTTGTCTAGGGTGAGGCACCTTTTCGCTATTCGAGAGGGCGCCTGCGGCCTATGTAAGTGGTGC
>NW_011429342.1:0-596 GCF_000754665.1 Bison bison bison
TATGAAGACCAGATATTCTTATGCAAATGACTTAGAAAAATGGCAGGACTAGTAGGGAGTAGCACAAGAGCTGAACTGTTAC
The DNA here is from genome assembly GCF_000754665.1 of Bison bison bison. NCBI lineage: Eukaryota > Metazoa > Chordata > Mammalia > Artiodactyla > Bovidae > Bison > Bison bison. Next base: position 83 of record NW_011429342.1, read on the forward strand.
TGAACAGCTCATTTGGAGGGAGACAAAGAAGCAATGATGTAGCTAACTTTGAGTATTAGATTTCTTCCCTTGGATTCTAAAAATTTTCAAGCAAATTCTAAGAGGGAAGAAGCTTGTCTTGATAGTTGATCATTTTTGCACCATATTGGGAATATTTCCATAATATTTTTGGGGGGGAAATGGGTCATTCCTTTTTTCTCTAGCTGTAGAGAAATGACTTTTAGGGTAATGACTTAGGGTGCTTAACAGACCTATTGTCTATTAGCACCTCTATCTTAGGGTGAGCAGAAAGGAAAATATTATGAAATTTAAATCAGCTACCTTTATTAATAATTTAAGTCTTTGTAATAAAAAGTCTACAATTATAAATAATTGTATATAGAAAGGTCTCCACTCCTTAACAATTCTTGGCTATAATACAACAGGAAACTAACAGTTGGGTGTACTGAAGCAAAAAGTCTGTTTCATTGGAATGAGACATACAAACAATCTGGAAATGAAATTTAAAAAGCAA
>NW_011429343.1:0-607 GCF_000754665.1 Bison bison bison
AGGGGAGAGAGGCCGCTTGTCCAGCTGTATTTGGAACCTGGGGTTTTTTCCGAACGATGCACGGAAAAACTGCCCCTTCGTGTGGACTTCATTCACAGGGTGGAGTTCGGAGACGGTGTCCGGGCATCGGGTTCTTACCAAGAGGGGACCGGGAAATCGGGGTGCTACGCAATGTGGAACCACCCACGAGACCACGTCTGGAATGTCGTCGTGAGACCGGCCTCATCCTGAGGTGCGACCGGAAGGTCGGGAACCCTTCGAGACAAAGCAGGGGAGTCGACCCTCCTGTGGGGATCAGGAGGCTAGAAGGGGCTCAGAGGAAGTGGTGCCGGAAAACCTCGGTGTTCCTCTCCAGGGAGACCGGGATGCCGGGGAACTTTGTGGGGGCGCATCAAGGGTGCCAAGTACCGTTTCGACCTCCAATTCCTAACGTGGGACTTCTCCTGAGACGCTGTAGCGGGAAAGGGCTTCATCTTGCGATGACGGGGGAACCACGTGGTTTTTCTCGAGTTGCGGCGGGATTCTCGAGTTACGACGGGGAATTCGGGATGCCTCTTGTGTTGGCCCAGGGAAGTCCAATCTTCCATTCGAGTTGCGAAGGAAAGCT
>NW_011429344.1:0-562 GCF_000754665.1 Bison bison bison
TTCTGGCTTACTTCACTCTGTATAATAGGCTCCAGTTTCATCCACCTCATTAGAACTGATTCAAATGTATTCTTTTTAATGGCTGAGTAATACTCCATTATGTATATGTACCACAGCTTTCTTATCCATTCATCTGCTGATGGACATCTAGGTTGCTTCCATGTCCTGGCTATTATAAACAGTGCTGCGATGAACATTGGGGTACACGTGTCTCTTTCCCTTCTGGTTTCCTCAGTGTGTATGCCAAGCAGTGGGATTGCTGGATCATAAGGCAGTTCTATTTCCAGTTTTTTAAGGAATCTCCACACTGTTCTCCATAGTGGCTGTACTAGTTTGCATTCCCACCAACAGTGTAAGAGGGTTCCCTTTTCTCCCACACCCTCTCCCAGCATTTATTATTTGTAGACTTTTGGATCGCAGCCATTCTGACTGGCGTGAAATGGTACCTCATAGTGGTTTTTGATTTGCATTTCTCTGATAAGGAGTGATGTTGAGCATCTTTTCACGTGTTTGTTAGCCATCTGTATGTCTTCTTTGGAGAAATGTCTATTTAGATCTTTGG
>NW_011429345.1:0-534 GCF_000754665.1 Bison bison bison
CTTTCGCATGGAGACCCGACTTCCCTGGCGCCCCACGAGAGGCTCACTGACCTCGCCGTCGTACCTCGCGAGAAACCGCACACTGGGGCCGCCGCTCGAGAACAACCCTGAGACTCCCCCATTATCGCGACTTGAGGGCTTTCGTCTCCTGTATGGCCTAGAGACCAATCTCTCGACCTCTCTCCAATCCCTCAGGAGGCTTGACTCCCTTTAGTCCACACAATGAGCTCCAAGAGATACCCGTCGCGACTCGAGAGCAGAGCGGGGTTCTTTGCTTCCACTCGACATGAATGCCTGTCTCCCCGTGTGTGTCTGGAATGCAACCCTGAGATCCCTGTCACCCCTGGAGAGGAACACTGGCTTCTGGACACAAGCCTAGATGAGGTCTATTGGCCCTGCAGTCACTCGAGAGCAATCCCCAGCTTTCCTTCGCAACTCGAATGGAATATTGGACTTCCCTGGGCCAACTCAAGAGGCATCCTGAATTCCACGTCGTAACTCGAGAATCCTGCCGCAACTCGAGAACATCCATGT
>NW_011429346.1:0-524 GCF_000754665.1 Bison bison bison
TTGCAAATGACACCAAAGTCTGAGGACGATGGAAGATCTTCACATTTCTGCAAGAGCCACACACCTCCAGAAGGAACCACAAGACTTGCCTGAAATGGTCAAGGTATAAGTATTGGACTCAACGTTGGAAGGTCTCCACCTTTGCTATGGAAGTCAAACGATCTTTCTTTGAAATGAAAATGGAGCCTACGGAACGTTCACATTCTTCTAGAGCATTTGAAAAGCCCTAACTTGTAGAAATCTGCTGTACGAGTTCCTTGAAAGCAAGACCCTCTATGTATGGATATGTCTTCATGCCTTAGATTGTGCCTCGAATATAGTGTACCCATCAACCCAGGAAAGGAAAGAATTGAATCGCCAAATATACAAAGAGATCAAAAGTGACCGAGCCAAAGTGAACCCCTTGAGGCTTCCAAGAGCTTTCTGTACTTTCACACACTAAGTAAATACTAGAGCACCTACGATGAGCTAGGAGGCATGTAATAAGTTTCAGGGAATAGAAGGCGGAGAGAAGAAGACACAGA
>NW_011429347.1:0-512 GCF_000754665.1 Bison bison bison
TTTAAGGGAATAGATTTGATTGAGTGCCTGAAGAACTACAGATGGAGGTTCATGAAATTGTACAGGAGGCAGTGACCAAGAACATCCCCAAGAAAAGTAAAGCCAAAAAGGCGAAATGGTTGTCTGAGGAGGCCTTACAAATAGTTAAGTAAAGAAGAGAAGCAAAAGGCAAAGGAGAAAAGGGAAGATATACCCATATGACTGCAGATTACCAAAGAATAGCAAGGAGAGATAAAAAAGCCTTCCTCAGTGATCAATGCAAAGAAATAGAGGAAAACAATAGTTGGGAAAGACTAGCAATCTCTTCAAGGAAATTAGAGATACCAAGGGAATATTTCATGCCAAGATGGACACAATAAAGGACAGAAATTGTATGGACCTAAAAGAAGCAGAAGATATTAAGAAGAGGTAGCGAGAATCTATACAGAAAAGATTAGAAGAACTATACAGAAAAAATCTTACATGATCCAGATAATCATAGATGATGTGATCACTCACCTAGAACCAGACAT
>NW_011429348.1:0-559 GCF_000754665.1 Bison bison bison
GTTCCATGACTCAACCCAAGACGAGGCCTGACTCTCCTGTCCCAAGTCTGCAGGGACCTTGCGATCGGAGTCTGAAGTCAGAGGAACCCTGAGGTTCCTGCCTCAACTGGAGATGAGGCCCTCTTCCAATGCACCAAACCTAGTGGAGTGCCGAGAGGCCCCTCCCACCTCCAGTTTCCCTCGCTTCTCAGAGCCACCATGAGAAGACCCCTGAGGTCAACTGCACAAGGCGAGGGAAGCCAGGGTTTTTGCCTCAACCCGAGAAAGACCTCGAGAGACCTTCTTCAACACGTTTCGAGGACAGATTCCCCTACTGCCGCGAGCCGGCATATTGCATATTGAGTGCATATTGCATATTGCATATTGCATATTGAGTGCAGCACTTTCCACAGCATCATCTTTCAGGATCTGGAATAGCTCAACTGGAATTCTGTCACTGCTGGGAGCCAGTGAGGAACTCCGCCCATGACAAAGGTCATGAGGAAGGAGGCTCGACATACGCAAAAGGCGGGATCGAGCTTCAGGAGTCCCCCTCGGAAATTCTCGAGCATATACCCCC
>NW_011429349.1:0-645 GCF_000754665.1 Bison bison bison
GGGGATGGGGGGCGGTCCCAGTTGTGCTCCGGGGACCCCCACTGAGGCTGGGAAGGCACCGGGAGCATGGCAGGGGCGGGGCGGCGCGGGGCGGGGGTCGGCTCCTGGCGGGGGTGGGGGAGAGCTTCCCCGTTGTCCTCTCGGGGGTCGCCATGGCGGCTGGGAACGCCCATTGCGTGCGCTCCTGGGTCCCCAAGGATCGGCATCCAGTGGGCGCGGCGGAGGGGTGCGGACCACAGGTCAGGGAACTGGGACTGCGTGGAGCAGGGAACCACGTAGTCCGCCCTCTGTTGGCACAACCTGGCGGTCGCAGAAAGGCCTCGCCTTTGGGCTCAAGGCCTTTACCGCTCCACCCCTTTGCGGAAAGGTCAGAGCCGCGCGGTTTTCCCAAGCAGCCTAGTGTCCGCTGCAAGTCCAAGGGCCAGAACCCTGAACTCTGGCCGGCTGGCCCAGCCCTGCTTCTGGCACTTTGGAGGCCAGCGGGCCCTTGACCACCTGCTGGGATGGGAAAGGAAGGGTCACGAACTGCACCCTAGAAACTTAGAGGGTGCATGGGTTTCAAAACCCGGTGGCCGCCCCGGCAGAAAACAAGGGAGGAGGGCACCCTGCTGCCCTTTCATGGCAGCATCTGTGGCTGTCCTGCTG
>NW_011429350.1:0-552 GCF_000754665.1 Bison bison bison
GAGTTGGTTCAAGAATCAGACCACTGACTCAAAAATGAAACCACACATTGGTTTCAGCAGCTCTGCAGGTGCCTAAGGCAAGAACAGCATGTTCAAGCGCTCAGAGGAAAAAGGTGTGGCTTTTAGTGGCACAGCAACACTGAGAGCTGACTTTCCAAGAACAAGGAAGTCAGAAGATAATGGACTGGCATCTGTAAAATGCTGAAAAACAAATAACCACCAACCTGGAATTCTATACTCAACAAAAATACTCTTCGAATGTGAAAGCAAAATAGAGACTTTGAGGGCAAAGGGAAATGAGACAATTCATCACCCACACACATGAACTAAAAAAATATTACAGGCAGTGCTTTGGGAAAAAGAAAGTAGTCTATGACGGAAATATAAAAAACAGTAGAGACCAACAACGAGGTAACTGTGAGGGTAAATATTAACTCTACAAAACAATGATGTTAACGCCAAATATATATCTAACAGTTCAAAGTGTAACAGTGACAAGGAGGAAACAGTCGAGTCAGGGAGGCAGTAAAGTACTAAGTTAGGCTTGAGTGT
>NW_011429351.1:0-561 GCF_000754665.1 Bison bison bison
GTGCTTCCACATTGCGAAGCACCCCGATTTCCCGGTCCCCTCTAGATAAGAAGCCAATGCCCGGACACCTCTCCGAACTCCACACTGTGAATGAAGTCAACACGAAGGGGCAGTGACTCGCCCGTGCATCGACCGGAAAAAACCCCCAGGTTCCAAATACAGCTCGACAAGTGGCCTCTCTCCCCGGGGACACCTCGAGAGGCAAGCGGAGTTCCATGCCTCAACCCAAGACGAGGCCTGACTCTCCTGTCCCCAGTCTGCAGGGACCCTGCGATCGGAGTCCGAAATCAGAGGAACCCTGAGGTTCCTGCCTCAACTGGCGATGAGGCCCTCTTCCAATGCACCAAACCCAGGGGAGTCCCGAGAGGCCCCTCCCACCTCCAGTTTCCCTGACTTCTCAGAGCCACCATGAGAAGCCCCCTGAGGTCACCTGCACAAGTCGAGGGAGCCAGGGTTTCCCGCCTCAACCCGAGAAAGACCTCGAGAGACCTTCTTCAACACGTCTCGAGGCCAGATTCCCCTACCATGACTCGAGAGCAATGACGCGCTCCCCCCTGCCAC
>NW_011429352.1:0-556 GCF_000754665.1 Bison bison bison
TGTTAACTTATAGGGGATGATAGGATAATAAAGGACACTTCTAGGTACACTGGGGAAATGAGGTCCTGTATCAAAGGAGAATAGAAATATAAAGATCCAATGGGAGAATCAGGAGTATATAGAGAAAATGTGCTTCACGATCATCTAGATTTTAGCTCTTGAATAAATTGCTAAGATGCAGTCAAAGCAATAGGTAGAAATAGAGAGGTGATGATTTCATGCAAGAGAAATTGTAATATATTTTCAAGGTTTGAATTCCTAAACAGAGTAAATAGTAGTAATTTTGATAGAGATGGAATGAATTTAAAATAGAGAAGTTTTAAAGGGCATTTAGTGATTGCAGGGAAATTGTAGGAACAAAAATCGAATGGCAAAGGTGGAGTCTATCTATATGTAGAATGTTCTTTGAAGCAACTTGCATATAGAGAATAAACAGGGATTTGTCCAGATTGGCATTAGAAAAATGCAGAAAGAATGGAAATATAACCTCATAAGTATCAATCAGACCATAGCATGTCATCCAAAAAAGGTACATGTATAACAAATCTGATGTCTC
>NW_011429353.1:0-541 GCF_000754665.1 Bison bison bison
CGATGCACGGGCGAGTCACTGCCCCTTCGTGTTGACTTCATTCACAGGGTGGAGTTCGGAGAGGTGTCCGGGCATCGGGTTCTTATCTAGAGGGGACCGGGAAATCGGGGTGCTTCGCAATGTGGAAGCACCCGCGAGGCCACGTCTGGAATGTCGTCGTGAGACCGGCCTCATCCTGAGGTGCGACCGGAAGGTCGGGAACCCCTTCCAGACAAAGCAGGGGAGTCGACCCTCCTGTGGAGATCAGGAGGGTAGAAGGGGCTCAGAGGAAGTGGTGCCGGAAAACCTCGGTGTTCCTCTCCAGGGAGACCGGGATGGCCGGGAACTTTGTGGGGGCGCATCAAGGGTGCCAAGTACCGTTTCGACCTCCAATTCCTAACGTGGGACTTCTCCTGAGACGCTGTAGCGGGAAAGGGCTTCATCTTGCGATGACGGGGGAACCACGTGGTTTTTCTCGAGCTGCGGCGGGATTCTCGAGTTACGACGGGGAATTCGGGATGCCTCTTGTGTTGGCCCAGGGAAGTCCAATCTTCCATTCGAG
>NW_011429354.1:0-676 GCF_000754665.1 Bison bison bison
GCAAGAGAGAAACCCCAGAATTGAAAAGCAATTGACGTTTTTGAAAGAAACATGTGCAGGTGAAGCTCTTTTCCTTTTCGAGAGATGGTTAAATGCAAAATCTTGATTCAACACATATGACTTTTGTGCACTTTCTTTCAAATCTCCATGAGAAAACCCTAAGGCGTCCAGGAAGAAAGGAGTAGAGGGGCAGACAAAAAGGGCAACCTTTCCCCTTGGTGCCATCTCAACCAGCTGCTTAGTTCCTTCATCTCAAGGACTATCATCTGGGCTTCTCTGGTTTGTCTGATTCTTGTTTCGGGGACCGTTTCTCGTCACAAGGCTGTCAACAGTGGGGTTGGGGTGTGTGTGGTGGGGGGGGGGAGTGGGAGCCCTTCTTTCCATTCCACATGACACCCAGTGGACAATCCAGGCCCTGCCCACTGCATTGAGTGTGCAGCAACAATATCAACGGTAATGCCGGTGAACAATGCGTATTCCTGGAATCCACTCCGTTGGCTACTGACTGTGTGTGGTGGTGGTCTGGAACCTAGACCTGGAAGCTTTCTGGATGATTGCAAATGACATCAAAGTCTGAGGACGATGGAAGATCTTCACTATTTCTGCAAGAGCCGCACACCTCCAGAAGGAACCAAAGACTTAGCCTAGAAATGGTCAAGGTATAAGTATTGGACTC
>NW_011429355.1:0-861 GCF_000754665.1 Bison bison bison
AAAAATCTGAAAAAGATACAGCTTAAGCAGCCCCAGTTAACATAAGTTTATTTTCTTTGTTCCATAGTCTCAAAATAACTGACAATTAAGTATGAATTTCATGTAAAACCTATTTTTCAAATTCTGCAAGATACTTTGTGTTCAAATATAAGACGATTTTGTTCTTTGCAAGCTGAAAAAAGTTTGTACCTTGCAGTGAATACTTTGTTTCACTGATTTAGACCTAAATAAAAGCGCATCGTGTGCATTACCTTGACAATTTTTGTGGTATCACCGTGTATTTAGAATCAACTGTTTGAATGTGGGGTCGTATTAGTACATTCCCTCGGGGACTGGCAGGCTGTGCAGGAAGTGATCTCAAGGCGTTGCAAACCATTAAGGATGCTCGTGGGGAAGGGAGGCAGTGGTAACCATGGCAGCCTGTGTTGGTGACAATTGTTGAACAGGGTCGTTCTCTTAATGAACTCCCTCATAGAAGACAATGAATTGTTAAAGATAAGTACTAAGACTGTGGCCGTGTGAATTTATATATATATATATATATATATATTTATATATACATACACATGCACACACTTGTGTGCGTTTATATATATGTACACTAAAACTTTATACCTTGTGAATAATATGTAAAATATTAAAACCTGACATATATGACAACCAACTTTTCAAACTTAAACCAACACAATTTGGTTTTGCAGAGGAAACGTATTTCATTACTGACATTATTTTAGAATACTGGAGTATGGAGATGGTAATCAAAACCGAACCAGCGTTTACTTGGGTTTATTCTTGTAATAAAAGTCTTCGTGGGCAATGCCCCCCAGTATTGCCTGCACGGGAGGTGGGAGGTGGGCTACT
>NW_011429356.1:0-567 GCF_000754665.1 Bison bison bison
AGGATTGACTGGTTGGATCTCCTTGCAGTCCAAAGAACTCTCAAGAGTCTTCTCCAGCACCACAGTTTGAAAGCATCAATTTTTCAACACTCAGCCTTCTTTAGGGTCCAACTCTCACATCCATATATGACCACTGGAAAAACCATGGCTTTGACTATATGGAGTTTTGTCAGTAAAATGATGTCTCTGCTTTCTTAGTATGCTGTCTAAATTTGTCATAGCTTTTCTCCTGAGGAGCAAGCTTCTTTTAATTTCGTGGCTGCTGCTACAATCCACAGTGATTTTGGAGCCCAATAAAATCAAGTGTATTTAATAGGCCTTAATACAATGTCTATTGATGTTATCTGAAAAGAAATATTTAGCCCTTCAAGTCTTTGACTCTTACATAAACACGTTTACACTTGTCTTCATCTTCGAAGGCACTTCTGTTGTTCGATGAATCATATCAATTATTATCTCAGTTGCACATTCAGTCCATGGCCACCTGGACACTTCTTTTTATACTCATAGCTGATTCACATTGTTGTATGGCAGAAACCAATACAATCTCTAATGCAATCATCCTCC
>NW_011429357.1:0-678 GCF_000754665.1 Bison bison bison
GCTCAGAGGAAGTGGTGCCGGAAAACCTCGGTGTTCCTCTCGAGGGAGACCGGGTAGTCGGGGAAATTTGTGGGTTGCATCAAGGGTGCCAAGTACCGTTTCGACCTCCAATACCTAACGTGGGACTTCTGAGACACTCTAGCGGGAAAGGGCTTCATCTTGCGATGACGGGGGAACCACGTGGATTTTCTCGAGTTGCGGCAGGATTCTCGAGTTACGACGGGGAATTCAGGATGCCTCTTGTGTTGGCCCAGGGAAGTCCAATCTTCCATTCGAGTTGCGAAGGAAAGCTGGGGATTGCTCTCGAGTGACTGCAGGGCCAATAGACCTCATCTAGGCTTGTGTCCAGAAGCCAGTGTTCCTCTCCAGGGGCGAAAGGGATCTCGGGGTTGCATTCCAGACGCACCCGGGGAGACAGGCATCCATCTCGAGTCGGAAGCAAAGAACCCCGCTCTGCTCTCGAGTCGCGACGGGTATCTCTTGGAGCTCACTGGGTGGACTAAAGGGAGTCAAGCCTCCGGAGGCGTTTGGAGAGAGGTCGAGAGATTGGTCTCTAGGCCATACAGGAGACGAAGCCCTTGCCGGGGACCAGCCCCGGCTGATCCAGGGTATTCGAAGGAGAGACGGCATAGGCGAGGATCAGGATACAATAGCTTCAATTAGATATTAATTAAAGAT
>NW_011429358.1:0-814 GCF_000754665.1 Bison bison bison
AGGGATTGCGTTGAATCTATAAATTGCTTTGGGTAGTATACTCATTTTCACTATATTGATTCTTCCAATCCATGAACATGGTATATTTCTCCATCTATTAGTGTCCTCTTTGATTTCTTTCACCAGTGTTTTATAGTTTTCTATATATAGGTCTTCAGTTTCTTTAGGTAGATATATTCCTAAGTATTTTATTCTTTCCGTTGCAATGGTGAATGGAATTGTTTCCTTAATTTCTCTTTAAGTTTTCTCATTATTAGTGTATAGGAATGCAAGGGATTTCTGTGTGTTGATTTTATATCCTGCAACTTTACTATAGTCATTGATTATTTCTAGTAATTTTCTGGTGGTAATCTTTAGGGTTTTTCTATGTAGAGGATCATGTCATCTGCAAATAGTGAGAGTTTTACTTCTTCTTTTCCAATTTGGATCCTTTTATTCTTTTTCTTGCTCTGATACAAAGCCACAGTTATCAAGACAGTATGGTACTGGCACAAAGACAGAAATATTGATCAATGGAATAAAATAGAAAGCCCAGAGATAAATCCACGCACATATGGACACCTTATCTTTGACAAAGGAGGCAAGAATATACAATGGATTAAAGACAATCTCTTTAACAAGTGGTGCTGGGAAATCTGGTCAACCACTTGTAAAAGAATGAAACTGGACCACTTTCTAACACCATACACAAAAATAAACTCAAAATGGATTAAAGATCTAAACGTTAGACCAGAAACTATAAAACTCCTAGAGGAGAACATAGGCAAAACACTCTGCGACATACATCACAGCAGGATCCTCTATGACCCACCTC
>NW_011429359.1:0-536 GCF_000754665.1 Bison bison bison
AGTAGCTTGGTTTACGCGGAAGACCAATCAAACTTCAAGACAAGAAGTTTGCACCACTTACGTAGGCCGCAGGCGCCCTCTCGAATAGCGAAAGGTGCCTCACCCTAGACACCTTCTCGAGTGGGTCTTAGCAGCCCAGGCATAATTAGTAAGCGTGGTGGGTTCCGCGCTCCAGATGGAGACTCAGCTGGAAGTTAAAGGAAGAATGACAAGGAACTTTATGAATTGGAGCTGTAATTTAACTCTTTTGACAGGGAGAGCGAGATGGTGGTGGGGGACAGCCCCCAGTGAAATCAGGAGTGAGAGCACAAAGCAATACAGTAGGGCAGACTCTGGTTTTTTTGGGGGGAGATGCTCGAGAATATCCGGGTGGACTCCTGAGGCTTGATCCCGCATTTGCGTATGCCAGCCTCCTTCCTCATGACCTTTGTCCAGAGTGGAATGCCTCCCCGGCTCCCGGCACATGATCAGTGCATGCTCAGTCACGATATCAGTGCCTGCTCAGCCAGTGATCACTGACGGCACAGTCACGTGAT
>NW_011429360.1:0-555 GCF_000754665.1 Bison bison bison
GATGAGGTCTATTGGCCCTGCAGTCACTCGAGAGCAATCCCCAGCTTTCCTTCGCAACTCGAATGGAAGATTGGACTTCCCTGGGCCAACACAAGAGGCATCCTGAATTCCCGGTCGTAACTCGAGAATCCCGCCGCAACTCGAGAAAAACCACGTGGTTCCCCCGTCATCGCAAGATGAAGCCCTTTCCCGCTACAGCGTCTCAGGAGAAGTCCCACGTTAGCAATTGGAGGTACAAACGGTACTTGGCACCCTTGAGACGACATACAAAGTTCCCCGACATCCGGGTCTCCCTCGAGAGGAGCACCGTGGTTTTCCGGCCCAACTTCCTCTGAGCCCCTTCTACCCTCCTGATCTCGACAGGAGGTTCGACTCACCTGCTTTCTCTGAAAGGGTTCCCGACCTTCCGGTCGCACCTCAGGATGAGGCCGGTCTCACGACGACATTCCAGACGTGGCCTCGTGGGTGGTTCCACTTTCCGAAGGACCCCGATTTCCCGGTCCCCTCTTGATAAGTACCCGATGCCCGGACACCTCTGCGAACTGGACCCTGTGA
>NW_011429361.1:0-520 GCF_000754665.1 Bison bison bison
CTGCACTTAACTGGTCTGGGTTAAGCACTTGATCTAGCCACGACCAATTAATCCTGAGCCCACATCTCTATCACTACACTGAACAAGTCTAGGTCCTGCCTTTCTTAGATCCCAAAATGCATACTCCTCAGCCCACAATTTGGTACTTGCACTGAAGCAGTCTGGGTCCTACCCATGCTCAAGCCCCGAGAAACACTCCTGAGCCTGCAACTCTGTCCCTGCACTGAACCAGGGTGGGTCCTGCCCTTGTTCAAACCCCCGACAAATACTCCTGAGTCAGCATCTCTGTCCCTGCCATGAACCAGGCTGGGTCCTTCTCTTGTTCAAGCCCCTGACAAATGTAGGTTAACATTAGTATCCAAACAAAGTGAAATGTACTTACACTCCTGGTAAGAACTTATAGTTAGCAAATGGTGTCAATGTGTAAGAAGCTAGAAAGGTTGAAGGCTGCAATAGACTTACTTCCCCTGAATACCTATGCAATTCATAATCCACACAGACCTCCTGTATCAAGAGACAT
>NW_011429362.1:0-530 GCF_000754665.1 Bison bison bison
AACATAGGCCTCTCTACTGGGCTACCTGAGTGTTCTCAAGATACGACTAAGCTGGCTTCTAGAGTGAGTGATCCAAGAGGATGAGCAAGGAGGCTGCAGTGCCTTTTATGACTTAAAAAGTCACAGTCAGACACTTCATTTTCATTTCTACAATATTCTAACATTAGGAATGAGCCACTAAGTCCAGCCAACATGTAAAGGGGAGTATAAGGTCCACCCTTGAAGGAAAGGACTTGTGGACATACTTTAAAACCACGTGGTACACCCATGGCTACAAATTGTTTACATACTTGTATGTCCAAAATGCATTTTCCTGCAAATGCTTTCAAATAATTTATCCATTATAGCATTAACTTGAAGTTCAGGACCTTGTCATCTAAGTCAGGTCCAGATATGGACCAGGGTGCACTTGGGCACTATCTCAAGTGTTCAATCGCTCAGTTGTGTCCTACTCTTTGCGACCCGATGGACTGCCGCATGCCAGGGTTTCCTGTCCACCATCAACTCCAGAGGCGTGCTCAAACTCAAGT
>NW_011429363.1:0-593 GCF_000754665.1 Bison bison bison
GTGCATTGCCTTCTCCGATTTATCTATCACAACCCATAACTTGTAAGCAGGTTTTACCCATCCAAGGATCATGTCCTTGATAAATAATGAAGTCAATACATGGAAGCTTTGAGCATCGTAGTTACCCTGGGCCCCTGACGCTCTCCTCCTGGCTTTACACCTGTACTGTCCTGTCCTACTTATGTGTTCACCCTTGGCATTCTCTCATGATTTCTGAAACTCTTTTACTCTTTGGGTTTGCACATTGATTTTGATTTTTACAAATTGACCCTTGCTGTTTTCTGTGCCTAAAACTGCAATTTTCTCTGCAAGTCTCTTTCACTGCCCAGTCACCTTGTCTAGGGTCCTGTCCTTTATTTTTAGCCTACCACATCTAAAACTCGAAAGAGATTCAGATAGTCATTGTGCTGAGCATATATGGGGCATTCAATACGTAGATATTGATTGGCATATGGGCTGCAGATTGGAATCATGGTAATCAGTGGAAGCCTAATAATAAATTAGTGCAACAAGGTCATTGGAGTGACCCTCAGAAAACTATTTGCTTGCTGCAGCATTGATTACAGAGGGGAATTATAACCGCCCCAGGATAG
>NW_011429364.1:0-641 GCF_000754665.1 Bison bison bison
AGTATGTAAGGTAATGTCCCCACACAAACCCCAACCCACAGCAATCTCTTTACATCACAGAACGCAGGCTTACAAAAAGTGGCTTACTAAAATAAGCATTTAAAGACCATGATAGACAGAAGAACAGAAAGAACTAAAATTGGTAAAACAAAAAATAGTTCAAATGACACTCCTTTTAAAGTAAATGGACAGTGATTTGGCAAAACCACTACTGGATCTTAATTTATGTCATTATGCCTGAAGGAGAGGATAGGGGTTATTTTTCCCAAGGTCTCTTTGTCCAAATCTGACGCGGTAAATTATAACCTAAAGTCAGCTGAAAAACAAACAAACAATAAAATCTACAATTCTGATGTTCCAGAAAGAATCCTGTCACACCTCCTACTCCACTCCCCACTTTTCACAAATACATAAAACAAAGAGACCTTAGGGGATAATGGATAGAGAGTTAAGTTTGGGGAGAGAGGAGCAAAGGATGACTTATTGGAAAATCTGTTACTTCCTGATATTAGAACTTTAAAATAATGGATTAAAGCAACCTTGTTATTCTGAGGTTAAGTCCAGGAGTAGCCCTAAAGAAGGAAGAAGGATAAATGTAGATTAAGAAATTCACAAAATTTCAGTTATCTTTAAAAAGTAGG
>NW_011429365.1:0-550 GCF_000754665.1 Bison bison bison
AATTTTACGCTAAGAAGTGTAATTTTGAGAATTGAGATTTTAATCCTATGCTACTTCGGAGAAAAAAAAATGTGAAAAGAAATGTAACAATTCATTTATTAGGAAAAAAATATTACTCTTCAAGTTTTGGCAGATTCTCAAAGTGAAGTGTTCTTATGTATGAGTTAAAAGCTACCGCCAAACACCCCAAAGTTTGTGTTTTTAAAGGGAGAGGAGAGAAAACAAAGAAAAGGATATCAACGCTTTTTTTTTAAATAAATAATTTCGTTCGTTCTTAATAATATGCCTAAGGCACATCTCTAAAGAACATCCCCCTACACACTTAAAAGATCAGCCCAGTTCTCCTGCCCAGTCTCTTATGCGCTGTAATTCATTAAGGGTGGAAGTGTGCAAACAGTGAAAGGAATCCGGGGACAGACGGCCTCGGAGGAGGCGACCTCTAGAAACTGTTGGCCTCCAGCAATGGATCATTCCAGGCCTAGAGGGGCTTGGTGCTCACCCCAAACGCGCAGAAAAGTGCCCTTCGGAAAGAAACCACTTTTATTCAGGG
>NW_011429366.1:0-787 GCF_000754665.1 Bison bison bison
TCAGTTGTTTTTTAAAAGATTCAATCTCAATGAAAGCAGGGTCTTCACAAATTGAAACCTGTTATAGGAAACCTACTGAGCAAGGTGTGATTATCCCAACTTCTGCTGCACTTAACAAATTTTACTTGATCTTAAAGCTGTAAAGCAAGAACAGGGCCTCAGTGTGAACTTGTACCCTTGGTGTCATGGCCCCACTCACTAGGGCTCCATGTATTTTGTTGATAATACTGCTTCCAACAAATAACTGGCAAATACTTTTCAGTCATAGCAAAACATTTGGCTAGCATGCTGTTTTCACTGCCTATCTCAACAACTTCTCAGCTACACTGAACCTTCACTTCAAAGGGAAACGATACACCGTCACCTGTCTACTCAGTGGGGCCAGTGTCCACACCTGCCATCTCACACAGTCTTTGAAGGCAACATTTTCACCAGCTCTAACTTTTTCTAGGACACAATTAGGACCTCACACTGATGACATCATCCTTTGAGGAGATTCCTATGACACACAAACTACACTATCCCACCACTTCAGTTAAGCTCCTGAAAACTTTTTGGTAAATGCTGGACGGCAACACATCAAAAAGCTCATACACCACGATCAAGTTGGGTTTAATCCAGGGATGCAAGGATTCAATATATGGAAATCAATCAATGTGATACACCATAGTAACATATTGAAAGATAAAAACCATATGATAATCTCAATTGATGCAGAAAAAGCCTTTGACAAAATTCAGCACCTATTTAGGATTAAAACTCTTCAAAAAATGGACATAGAAGGGAC
>NW_011429367.1:0-793 GCF_000754665.1 Bison bison bison
GCTGATGTCAGGATATTTATTCAGCAGAATGCAATTACCAGTAAAATTTTATGTTCCAAATGGCATGACTATAATCCAGTGTAGGCTTTTTAACCCCTGGTGATTTTTGTTTCATTTGATTTGTGATGAGTGGCAACCAGCATGGTTGCTGGGGGCTGGCAAAGCAAGAATAAAGGGGAAATAGCCCCATGGCCCCTACAGGCAGCTTTCAACTGCAGTATGCCACTAAATCTCCATCACCACCGGGTGGCTCTACATGATTCCGTTGTTAATTGAATTTTTCCCCAAGTAGAATGAGGGCTTGTTTTGCATCAACACAGTTCCATTGTCTGATGATTGTTGTTGGTAATGTCAACTGAACTTAAGATATTCAGCATCCACATGCACAGGCATCATTGCTGTGATTTGGAGTAAGAGTGGGAAGTGCCCAGGAGGATAGCACACAGGAGACGTGGTACTGTGCTCACTACGCTGTGTGGACGAGATGGTTGGGAAGGTCTCTGCACAGACACGATGGTATCCCCTTCCCGGTGCGTCGCATCCAGAGGTGCATGAGGTTGTTGTTTAGTTGCTCAGTTGTGTCCAACTCCTTTGCAACCCCATGGACTGTAGCCCGCCAGGCTCCTCTGTCCATGGGATTTTCTAGGCAAGAACACTGGAGTGTGTTGCCATTTCCTTCTCCAGGGGACCTTCCTGACCCAGGGATTGAACACTCAGACCCATGTCTCCTGCATTGGCAGGAAGATTCTTTATGGCTGAGCTACCAGGGAAGCTCCACAAAGGTATACGAGGT
>NW_011429368.1:0-706 GCF_000754665.1 Bison bison bison
AAGGATAACAGCTGATCTTTCAATAGAAACTCTTCAGGCCAGGAGGGAATGGCAGGACATACTTAAAGTGATGAAAGAATAAAACCTACAACCCACATTACTGTACCCAGGAAGGATCTCACTCAAATATGAAGGAGAATTCAAAAGCTTTACAGACGAGCAAAAGCTGAATGAATTCAGCACCACCAAACCAGCTCTTCAACAAATGCTAAAGGATCTTCTCTAGACAGCAAACACAGAAAGGGTATATAAACTCGAACCCAAAACAACAAAGTAAATGGCAACGGGACAATACTTATCAATAATTACCTTAAACGTAAATGAGTTGATGCCCCAACCAAAAGACAAAGACTGGCTGAATGGATACAAAAACAAGACCCCTACATATGTTGTCTACAAGAGACCCACCTCAAAACAGGGAACACATACAGACTGAAAGTGAAGGGCTGGAAAAAGATTTTCCATGCAAATAGGGACCAAAAGAAAGCAGGAGTAGCAATACTCATATCAGATAAAAATAGACTTTAAAACAAAGGCTAGTGAAAAGAGACAAAGAAGGTCACTACATAATGATCAAAAGGATCAATCCAAGAAGAAGATATAACAATTATAAATATATATAGCACCCAACACGGGGAGACACCCACAGTACGTAAGACAAATGCTAACAAGTATGAAAGGAGAAATTAACAATAACACAATAATA
>NW_011429369.1:0-522 GCF_000754665.1 Bison bison bison
TCAGAGGAACCCTGAGGTTCCTGCCTCAACTGGAGATGAGGCCCTCTTCCAATGCACCAAACCCAGTGGAGTGCCGAGAGGCCCCTCCCACCTCCAGTTTCCCTGACTTCTCAGAGCCACCATGAGAAGCCCCCTGAGGTCACCTGCACAAGTTGAGGGACCCCAGGATGTCCTGCCTCAACCCGAGAAAGACCTCGAGAGACCTTCTTCAACACGTCTCGAGGCCAGATTCCCCTACTGCTGTGAGCCGGCATATTGCATATTGAGTGCATATTGCATATTGCATATTGAGTGCAGCACTTTCCACAGCATCATCTTTCAGGATCTGGAATAACTCAACTGGAATTCTATCACTGCTGGGAACCAGTGAGGAACTCCGCCCATGACAAAGGTCATGAGGAAGGAGGCTCGGCATACGCAAAGGCGGGATCGAGCTTCAGGAGTCCCCCTGGAAATTCTCGAGCATATACCCCCAAAACCAGAGTCTGCCTACTTTCTGCTTGTGCTTTCACCTAACCTCTG
>NW_011429370.1:0-557 GCF_000754665.1 Bison bison bison
GCGTGGATTTATCTCTGGGCTTTCTATTTTGTTCCATTGATCTATATTTCTGTCTTTGTGCCAGTACCATACTGTCTTGATAACTGTGGCTTTGTAGTAGAGCCTGAAGTCAGGTAGGTTGATTCCTCCAGTTCCATTCTTCTTTCTCAAGATCGCTTTGGCTATTCGAGGTTTTTTGTATTTCCATACAAATTGTGAAATTATTTGTTCTAGCTCTGTGAAGAATACCGTTGGTAGCTTGATAGGGATTGCATTGAATCTATAAATTGCTTTGGGTGGTATACTCATTTTCACTATATTGATTCTTCCAATCCATGAACATGGTATATTTCTCCATCTATTAGTGTCCTCTTTGATTTCTTTCACCAGTGTTTTATAGTTTTCTATGTATAGGTCTTTAGTTTCTCTAGTAGATATATTCCTAAGTATTTTATTCTTTCCGTTGCAATGGTGAATTGAATTGTTTCCTTAATTTCTCTTTCTGTTTTCTCATTATTAGTATATAGGAATGCAAGGGATTTCTGTGTGTTGATTTTATATCCTGCAACTTTACTATA
>NW_011429371.1:0-564 GCF_000754665.1 Bison bison bison
CGAGAGACCTTCTTCAACACGTCTCGAGGCCAGATTCCCCTCCCATGACTCGAGAGCAATGACGCGCTCCCCCTCGCCACTCGCATGGAGACCCGACTTCCCTGGCGCCCCACGAGAGGCTCACTGACCTCGCCGTCGTCCCTCGTGAGAAACCGCACCCTGGGGCCGCCGCTCGAGAACCACCCCGAGACTCCCCAGTCATCGCGGAGATGAGGGCCTTCGTCTCCTGCACGGCCTAGAGGCCAATCTCGCCACCTCTCTCCAAACGCCTCAGGAGGCTTGACTCCCTTTAGTCCACCCAGTGAGCTCCAAGAGATACCCGTCGCGACTCGAGAGCAGAGCTAGGTTCTTTCCTTCCACTCGAGATGAATGCCTGTCTCTCCGGGTGCGTCTGGAATGCAACCCCGAGATCCCGGTCGCCCCTGGAGAGGAACACTGGCTTCTGGACACAAGCCTAGATGAGGTCTATTGGCCCTGCAGTCACTCGAGAGCAATCCCCAGCTTCCCTCCGCAACTCGAATGGAAGATTGGACTTCCCTGGGCCAACACAAGAGGCATCCTGAA
>NW_011429372.1:0-531 GCF_000754665.1 Bison bison bison
AAAGTCTATTTTATCTGATATGAGTATTGCTACTCCTGCTTTCTTTTGGTCCCTATTTGCATGGAAAATCTTTTTCCAGCCCTTCACTTTCAGTCTGTATGTGTCCCCTGTTTTGAGGTGGGTCTCTTGTAGACAACATATGTAGGGGTCTTGTTTTTGTATCCATTCAGCCAGTCTTTGTCTTTTGGTTGGGGCATTCAACCCATTTACATTTAATGTAATTACTGATAAGTATGTTCCCGTTGCCATTTACTTTATTGTTTTGGGTTCGAATTTATACACCGTTTTTGTGTTTCCTGTCTAAAGAATATCCTTTAGTATTTGTTGGAGAGCTGGTTTGGTGGTGCAGAATTCTCTCAGCTTTTGCTTGTCTGAAAAGCTTTTGATTTCTCCTTCATACTTGAATGAGATCCTTGCTGGGTACAATAATCTGGGCTGTAGGTTATTTTCTTTCATCATTTTAGTATGTCTTGCCTATTCCCTCTGGCTTGAAGTAGTTTCTATTGAAAGATCAGCTGTAATCCTTATGGG
>NW_011429373.1:0-515 GCF_000754665.1 Bison bison bison
AAAAAACGGCTCAAAGAAATCTTTTCCATCTCAGGCGGAAAACTGGAAGATGTCTTGTCTTGTCTGTCTGGATTGATGTCTGTGTCAGTGTGAGCCTTGTGATTTTTGATAATAGTGCTCAAGTTCTGAGTTCTTATTTCAATGGTCTCAAGACAAGGCAGCCCTTGCAAACCCAACTGCTTCCAATACAAGAAAACTTTGACCTCAGGGAATGTCAGAGTCCCGTGAACTGGGAACTAGTCAATATGAAATATCTAGTAGTTTTGTTTTTGCTCCTCTACTGTAGACATGTCTAAGAGTCATCAACATGAAGCACAAAATGTTCATAGTGCCTCGGTTTGTTCTAAGGTAAAAATTGCTATATCGTTATATCTGTCACAAGTCTTGTCAACAAGAAAGTACCTACGAAAGAACAGGAAACAAAACGAAAATTAAATGTAGATATGAGTCTTTTAGAATAAACTATGAACACTAATTACACTCTGAAATATCTGCCTATGAGAGTCTTGATTGAA
>NW_011429374.1:0-638 GCF_000754665.1 Bison bison bison
ATGAGGATAGCTCAATGAGGAAATGCAGTGGAGAAAAGAGGCTGAATAATTCAGCCAGAAGGTAAGAGAAAGAAAGACATGGTGAGACCAAGTTTTGGTGAACAAGGCCCGCACTTTATTTTTCAAAGTAGTTTTTATACCTTAAGTTATGCATAGAGGATAATGGGGGAAGGGTAGAGTCTTGCAGCAAACCAGGCTTTCTTCCTGCAAACTTATCATATGCAAAAGCTTAGGTGATTGGCATCATCTTCTGGCCCAGAGGCCTGTTAATATTTTAAGACCTTTTCTTCAGAAAACTTATTTTTCTCTAAAGGTGGTTGGTCAGGAGCCACCCTCCAAAAAAGCATTAGATAAAGTTGCATTCCTACAGAGCAAAGGTGTGGTGGGCTATAACAAGAAAAAGAATTAACTCAAAGGTCCCAGGTTACAAATATTAAAAGCTACTACTTACACCCATTATATTAATCAATACACTGCCAGGGACACAGCAGGTAAGGGATATGGAACCTTAGCAGCAAACAATGGCCCAACAAGTGAAAAACCATTCACCAATACAATTTCTAATCAATCTTTTAACTATTCAAAAGAATCTGTGTTTAGACAGTTTAGAACATCTCCTGCCTCTCACAGTTGGGAGG
>NW_011429375.1:0-601 GCF_000754665.1 Bison bison bison
AAGTGGAGAAAAGAGGCAGAATAATTCAGCCAGAAGGTAAGACAAAGAACGACATGGTGAGACCAAGTTTCGGTGAACAAGGCCCGCACTTTATTTTTCAAAGTAGTTTTTATACCTTAAGTTATGCATAGAGGATAATGGGGGAAGGGGTAGAGTCTTGCAGCAAACCAGGCTTTCTTCCTGCAAACTTACCATATGCAAAAGCTTAGGTGATTTGCATCATCTTCTGGCCCGGAGCCTGTTAACATTTTAAGACCTTTTCTTCAGAAAACTTATTTTTCTCTAAAGGTGGTTGGTCAGGAGCCACCCTCCAAAAAAAACATTAGATAAACGTTGCATTCCTACAGAGCAAAGGTGTGGTGGGCTATAACAAGAAAAAGAATTAAACTCAAGAGTCCCAGGTTACAAACATTAAAGCTACTACTTACACCAATTATATTAATCAATACACTGCCAGGGACACAGCAGGTAAGGGATATGGAACCTTAGCAGCAAACAATGGCCCAACAAGTGAAAAACCATTCACCAATACAATTTCTAATCAATCTTTTAATTACTCAAAAGAATCTGTGTTTAGACAGTTTAGAACATCTCCTGCCTC
>NW_011429376.1:0-622 GCF_000754665.1 Bison bison bison
AATTTTACACCTAAAGCAACTAGAAAGAAGAATAAGAACCCCAGGGTAGTAGAAGAAAGAAATCTTAAAAATAGAGCAGAATAAATGCAAAAGAAACAAAGAGACCATAGCAAAAATCAACAAACAAAAGCTGGTTCTTTGAAAGGATAAATAAAATTGACAAACCATTAGCCAGACTCATCAAGAAACAAAGGGAGAAAAATCAAATCAACAAAATTAGAAACGAAAATGGAGAGATCACAACAGACAACACAGAAATACAAAGGATCATAAGAGACTACTATCAACAATTATATGCCAATAAAATGGACAACGTGGAAGAAATGGACAAATTCTTAGAAAAGTACAACTTTTCCAAAACTTGACCAGGAAGAAATCGAAAATCTTAACAGACCCATCACAAGCACAGAAATTGAAACTGTAATCAAAAATCTTCCAGCAAACAAAAGACCCAGGTCCAGACGGCTTCACAGCTGAATTCTACCAAAAATTTAGAGAAGAGCTAACACCTATCCTGCTCAAACTCTTCCAGAAAATTGCAGAGGAAGGTAAACTTCAAACTCATTCTATGAGGCCACCATCACCCTAATACCAAAAACCTGACAAAGATCCCACAAAAAAA
>NW_011429377.1:0-724 GCF_000754665.1 Bison bison bison
CAACACCACAGTTCAAAATCATCAATTCTTCAGCACTCAGCTTTCTTTATAGTCCAACCCTCACATCCATACATGACTACTGGAAAAACCATAACTTTGACTAGATGGACCATTGTTAGCAAAGTAATGTCTCTACTTTTTAATATGCTGTCTAGGTTGGTCATAGCTTTTCTTCAAAGGAACAAGTGTCTTTTAAATCTCATGGCTGCAGTCACCATCTGCAGTGATTTTGGAGTCCCCCAAAATAAAGTCTGTCACTGTTTCCATTGTTTCCCCATCTATTTGCCTTGAAGTGATGGGACTAGATATCATGATCTTAGTTTTCTGAATGTTGAGCTTTAAGCCAACTTTTTTCACTTCTCCTCTTTCACTTTCATCAAAGGCTCTTTAGTTCTTCTTTGCTTTCTGCCATAAGGGTGTGTCATCTGGGTATCTGAGATTATTGATATCCTGACTATCTTAATTCCAGCTGTGCTTCATCCAGCCTGGCATTTATCATGATATACTCTGCATATAAGTTAAATAAGCAGAGTGACAATATACAACCTGATGTACTCCTTTCCTGATTTGGAACTGGTCTGTCGTTCCATGTCCCATTCTAACTGTTGCTTCTTGATTTGCATACAGATTTCTCAGGAGGCAGGCCAGATGGTCTGGTACTCCCATCTCTTAAAGAATTTTCCACAGTTTATTGTGATCCATACAGTCAAAGGCTTTGGCATAG
>NW_011429378.1:0-599 GCF_000754665.1 Bison bison bison
TAACTGATACTTTCAAGAGTACTTTGGGCTCAAATTTTAAAATTCTTTAAGTCAGTGGGCTAGTTATAATATGTGGCCTGGTTTAATAACTTAAATTTTGTAATGATGGTTACATGCTTAAAACTAGGATGACTTTTAAGCACCACACATAGGATGTTTGGAACAAAAATGTATATTCTCTTATTAAGTTTTATTTATTTTTATTAAAAATTTTCTAGTTTTATTGAGATAGGATTTATATATGGCATCTTATTAAAACTTATAAAGTATCGAATACAACACAAATTGTGAAATTCACTTCAGTGAAGAATAACTGAAACGTGGGTAGCAGAGGTTTCTGTGCGGGGCGGGAGGGTTTGTGAAGGAAGAAAGCATCTGGAGAGAAAACATGTCTGTCTGTCTAACTACATTGCCATGCCTCACACTTGCTGTCCGGGGCAGCTTGGGGAAGATCTGTGATCATATTAGGCATGTTGTGGCTCTGTTAGGATGTTCTGAAATATTTTATTAGCTTCCTCATCCTCTGGCGGAGACACAATGGAAGCCAAATACTTTCCTGAATGAGCCACAGCTGGCAGAGTGCGGCCAGTATGTGTGGA
>NW_011429379.1:0-530 GCF_000754665.1 Bison bison bison
CAGGTTCCAAATACAGCTCGACAAGTGGCCTCTCTCCCCGGGGACACCTCGAGAGGCAAGCGGAGTTCCATGCCTCAACCCAAGACGAGGCCTGACTCTCCTGTCCCCAGTCTGCATGGACCCTGCGATCGGAGTCCGAAATCAGAGGAACCCTGAGGTTCCTGCCTCAACTGGAGATGAGGCCCTCTTCCAATGCACCAAACGCAGAGGAGTCCCGAGAGGCCCCTCCCACCTCCAGTTTCCCTGACTGCTCAGAGCCACCATGAGAAGCCCCCTGAGGTCACCTGCACAAGTCGAGGGAACCCAGGGTTTCCTGCCTCAACCCGAGAAAGACCTCGAGAGACCTTCTTTAACACGTTTCGAGGCGAGATTCCCCTACCATGACTCGAGAGCCATAACAAGCTTCCCTTCGCGACTCGCATGGAGACCCGACTTCCCTGGCGTCCCACGAGAGGCTCACTGACCTCGCCGTCGTACCTCGTGAGAAACCGCACACTAGGGCCGCCGCTCCAGAACAACCCCGAGACACC
>NW_011429380.1:0-551 GCF_000754665.1 Bison bison bison
ATTAAATTTATTATTTCTTTTATGCTCCTCAAAGAGAAAAGGACTTTGGTATGTTTTAAACTTCCTTCCTCCCACTTTCTTAAGTATTTCTCCCTTCAATTTCCGGGTTATTGTTATCAGTACTCTATCATTCTGATTTTTAACTGCTTGATAGTTAAGTACATTATTTTATAATGTATTTATGAAATATATAATGCTTGATAGTTAAATGCAATTTGTTTCACCAATTTCTATGCTCATCATTGTTTCTTGAATACCATTAATTCACCCTAGGTTTTTTTTCTGCTTAAATAGTTTTAGACTGTTATGTAGAAATGGTCAAGGGTTGTAAACAGAGAAAAAATGTCTTTCCTTTCACTATATAATGACAGCTTCTCACCTGATATTACTTTCCCCCAAGTTTAGGGGAAGATATTATTGTTTGCTGGCATTGTAATTCATTGCCACTGAAGGAATACTAGCTTTCCAACTAGTTGCTTGTTTCTTTGTAGGTAATCAGTAATTTCAGTCCGGTAGCTTTTAAGATTTTCTTAATATCAATAATGTTTTGC
>NW_011429381.1:0-603 GCF_000754665.1 Bison bison bison
GCTGCACTCAATATGCCAGCAAATTTGGAAAACTCAGCAGTGGCCACAGGACTGGAAAAGGCCATTTTTCATTCCAATCCCAAAGAAAGGCAATGCCAAAGAATGCTCAAAGTACCATACAATTGCACTCATCTCACATGCTAGTAATGCTCAAAATTCTCCAAGCCAGGCTTCAGCAATATGTGAACCGTGAACTTCCTGATGTTCAAGCTGGTTTTCGAAAAGGCAGAGGAACCAGAGATCAAATTGCCAACATCTGCTGGATCATGGAAAAAGCAAGAGAGTTCCAGAAAAACATCTATTTCTGCTTTATTGACTATGCCAAAGCCTTTGACTGTGTGGATCACAATAAACTGTGGAAAATTCTAAAAGAGGTGGGAATACCGGACCACCTGATCTGCCTCTTGAGAAATTTGTATGCAGATCAGGAAGCAACAGTTAGAACTGGACATGGAATAACAGACTGGTTCCAAATAGGAATA
The DNA here is from genome assembly GCF_000754665.1 of Bison bison bison. Taxonomy (NCBI): domain Eukaryota; kingdom Metazoa; phylum Chordata; class Mammalia; order Artiodactyla; family Bovidae; genus Bison; species Bison bison. Next base: position 483 of record NW_011429381.1, read on the forward strand.
GGAGTACATCAAAGGCTGTGTATTGTCACCCTGCTTATTTTAACTTATATAGCTAGAGTACATCAATGAGAAACGCTAGACTGGAAGAAACACAAGCTGAAATCAAGATTGCCGGGAGAAT
>NW_011429382.1:0-527 GCF_000754665.1 Bison bison bison
GTTTCGGTGAACAAGGCCCACACTTTATTTTCCAAAGTAGTTTTTATACCTTAAGTTACGCATAGAGGATAATGGGGGAAGGGGTAGAGTCATGCCGTAAGCCAGGCTTTCTTCCTGCAAACTTATCATATGCAAAAGTTTAGGTGATTTGCATCATCTTCTGGCCCAGAGACCTGTTAACATTTTTAAGACCCTTTCTTCAGAAAACTTATTTTTCTGTAAAGGTGATTGGTCAGGAGCCACCCTCCAAAAGCATTAGATAAAGTTGCATTCCTACAGAGCAAAGGTGTGGTGGACTATAACAAGAAAAAAGAATTAACTCAAGGGTCCCAGGTTACAAACATTAAAGCTACTATTTACACCAATTATATTAATCAATACACTGCCAGGGACACAGCAGGTAAGGGATATGGAAACTTAGCAGCAAACATTAGGGCCCAACAAGTAGAAAATTCCTTACACCAATACAATTTACTAATCAATCTTTTAACTGCTCAAAGGAATCTGTATTTAGACTAGTTTAGAAC
>NW_011429383.1:0-612 GCF_000754665.1 Bison bison bison
ACTTTGTGGGTCGCATCAGGGTGCCAAGTACCGTTTCGACCTCCTATACCTGACGTGGGACTTCTCCTGAGACGCTGTAGCGGGAAAGGGCTTCATCTTGCGATGACGAGTGAACCACGTGGTTTTTCTCGAGTTGCGGCGGGATTCTCGAGTTACGACGGGGAATTCAGGATACCTCTTGTGTTGGGCCAGGGAGTCCAATCTTCCATTCGAGTTGCGAAGGAAAGCTGGGGATTGCTCTCGAGTGACTGCAGGGCCAATAGACCTCATCTAGGCTTGTGTCCAGAAGCCAATGTTCCTCTCCAGGGGGCGACAGGGATCTCGGGGTTGCATTCCAGACCACACCCGGGGAGACAGGGCATTCATCTCGAGTTGGAAGCAAAGACCCCATCTGCTCTCGAGTTCGCGACGTGTATCTCTTGGAGCTCACTGGGTGGACTAAAGGGAGTCAAGCCTCCTGAGGCGTTTGGAGGAAGTCGCGAGATTGGTCTCTGGCCCATCGTAGGAGACGAAGGCCCTGATCTCGGGATGACGGGGGAGTCTCGGGGTTGTTCGTCGAGCGGCGGCCCCAGTGTGCGCTTTCTCACGAGGTACGACGGCGAGGTCAGTGAG
>NW_011429384.1:0-667 GCF_000754665.1 Bison bison bison
CCATTTGCTTATTTTTGCTTTTATTTCCAATATTCCGGGAGGTGGGTCATAGTGGATCCTGCTGTGATGTATGTCGGAGAATGTTTTGCCTATGTTCTCCTCTAGGAGTTTTATAGTTTCTGGTCTTACGTTTAGATCTTTAATCCATTTTGAGGGGCCTAATTAAACTTAAAATATTCTGCACAACAAAGGAAACTATAAGCAAGGTGAAAAGGCAGCCTTCAGAATGGGAGAAAATAATAGCAAATGAAGCAACTGACAAACAACTAATCTCAAAAATATACAAGCAACTCCTACAGCTAATTCCAGAAAAATAAACGGCCCAATCAAAAAATGGGCCAAAGAACTAAATAGACATTTCTCCAAAGAAGACATACAAATGGCTAACAAACACATGAAAAGATGCTCAACATCACTCATTATCCGAAAAAATGACAAATCAAAACCATAATGAGGTACCATTTCATGCCAGTCAGAATGGCTGTGATCCAAAAGTCTACAAGCAATAAATGCTGGAGAGGGTGTAGAGAAAAGGGAACCCCCTTACACTGTTGGTGGGAATGCAAACTAGTACAGCCACTATGGAGAACAGTGTGGAGATTCCTTAAAAAGCTGGAAATAGAACTGCCTTATGATCCAGCAATCCCACTGCTAGGCATACACACCG
>NW_011429385.1:0-566 GCF_000754665.1 Bison bison bison
ACTCCGATCGCTGTGGGTGGGGGTCGGTCCCAGTTGTGCTCCGGGGATCCCCACTGCGGCTGGGAAGGCACCGGAACATGGCAGGGGTGGGGCGGCGCGGGGCGGGGGTCGGCTCCTGGCGGGGGTGGGGGAGGGCTTCCCCATTGTCCTCTCGGGGGTCGCCGTGGCGGCTGGGAACGCCCACTGCGTGCGCTCCTGGGTCCCCAAGGGTCGGCATCCAGTGGGCGCGGCGGAGGGGTGCGGACCACAGGTCAGGGAACTGGGTCTGCGTGGAGCAGGGAACCACGTAGTCCGCCCTCTGTTGGCGCAACCTGGCGGTCGCAGAAAGGCCTCGCCTTTGGGCTCAAGGCCTTTACCGCTCCACCCCTTTGCTGAAAGGTCAGAGCCGCGCGGTTTTCCCAAGCAGCCTAGTGTCCGCTGCAAGTCCAAGGGCCAGAACCCTGAACTCTGGCCGGCTGGCCCAGCCCTGCTTCTGGCACTTTGGAGGCCAGCGGGCCCTTGACCACCTGCTGGGATGGGAAAGGGAAGGGTCCACGAATTGCACCCTAGAAACTTAGTAGGGTGCA
>NW_011429386.1:0-588 GCF_000754665.1 Bison bison bison
TTCCAATGCAGCAAGTGTGGTCATGGTGAGACGCTGATCGGTGGATGTGCAAAATCAGAAGATCCAAAGTCAGCACACAGGTGCACTGGGACCCTGGAGAGGACGCCCTTTCAATGATAGGCCTTCCCAAGGTAAGGTGCCTGAGTGTAGGGCCCAGGCAATCTTAAACTCAGTGAGCAAAAGGAGGCCAGGGGATGGCAGGACCCACAAAAGGATGATTCTGACAAAGATACTTAATTCACGCTGCCTTTAGTAGTATCATCTAGGACTCTCGCACTGCAACCACAGCTAAATTGAGGGAGACTTGCTGCACTCAAGGACACACTAAGCCCCGGTCTCAGCAGATCATCTGCTACATGCATGACCCAAAATCTGGCTCCAGAGACAGCTTGCATGCGACTGAGCATCCTCATTTGAGAAAAGCAGTGTCCCGGCCACTACACGGCTGTCCCTACAGGGCCCACCTCCAGACCCCTTCACCACATGTGTTTCTGTCAGTTATCGCTAATGGCAGGACCTTCCTTCCTATGGTACTACTTACAGGATCGTCCCCACATCTTTCCCAATGATCTGCTAGCAGCACAAGAA
>NW_011429387.1:0-687 GCF_000754665.1 Bison bison bison
GGGTTTTGGTGCATTGGAAGAGGGCCTCATCTCCAGTTGAGGCAGGAACCTCAGGGTTCCTCTGATTTCAGACTCCGATCGCAGGGTCCCTGCAGACTGGGGACAGGAGAGTCAGGCCTCGTCTTGGGTTGAGGCATGGAACTCCGCTTGCCTGTCAAGGTGTCCCCGGGGAGAGAGGCCACTTGTCGAGCGGTATTTGGAACCTGGGGGTCTTTTCCGGACGATGCACGGGCGAGTCACTGCCCCTTCGTGTTGACTTCATTCACAGGGTGGAGTTCGGAGAGGTGTCCGGGCATCGGGTTCTTACCAAGAGAGGACCGGGAAATCGGGGTGCTTCGCAATGTGGAAGCACCCACGAGGCCACGTCTGGAATGTCGTCGTGAGACCGGCCTCATCCTGAGGTGCGACCGGAAGGTCGGGAACCCCTTCCAGACCAAGCAGGGGAATCGACCCTCCTGTGGAGATCAGGAGGGTAGAAGGGGCTCAGAGGAAGTGGTGCCGGAAAACCTCGGTGTTCCTCTCCAGGGAGACCGGGATGCCGGGGAACTTGGTGGGGGCGCATCAAGGGTGCCAAGTACCGTTTCGACCTCCAATTCCTAACGTGGGACTTCTCCTGAGACGCTGTAGCGGGAAAGGGCCTCATCTTGCGATGATGGGGGAACCACGTGGTTTTTCTCGTAGTTGCGG
>NW_011429388.1:0-660 GCF_000754665.1 Bison bison bison
GAGGCCACGTCTGGAATGTCGTCGTGAGACCGGCCTCATCCTGAGGTGCGACCGGAAGGTCGGGAACCCCTTCCAGACAAAGCAGGGGAGTCGACCCTCCTGTCGAGATCAGGAGGGTAGAAGGGGCTCAGAGGAAGTGGTGCCGGAAAACCTCGGGGTTCCTCTCCAGGGAGACCGGGATGCCGGGGAACTTTGTGGGGCGCATCAATGGTGCCAAGGACCGTTTCGACCTCCAATTCCTAACGTGGGACTTCTCCTGAGACGCTGTAGCGGGAAAGGGCTTCATCTTGCGATAAAGGGGGAACCACGTGGCTTTTCTCGAGTTGCGTCGGGATTCTCGAGTTCCGACGGGGAATTCAGGATGCCTCTTGTGTTGGCCCAGGGAAGTCCAATCTTCCATTCGAGTTGCGAAGGAAAGCTGGGGATTGCTCTCGAGTGACTGCAGGGCCAATAGACCTCATCTAGGCTTGTGTCCAGAAGCCAATATTCCTCCCCAGGGGCGACCGGGATCTCGGGGTTGCATTCCAGACGCACCCGGGGAGACAGGCATTCATCTCGAGTGGAAGCAAAGGACCCCGCTCTGCTCTCGAGTCGCGACGGGTATCTCTTGGAGCTCACTGGGTGCTAAAGGGGTCAAGCCTCCGAGGCGTTTGGAAGAGG
>NW_011429389.1:0-761 GCF_000754665.1 Bison bison bison
CCGATCGCAAGGTCCGTGCAGACTTGGGACAGGAGAGTCAGGCCTCGTCTTAGGTTGAGGCATGGAACTCCGCTTGCCTCTCGAGGTGTTCCCGGGGAGACAGGCCACTTGTCGAGCGGTATTTGCAACCTGGGGGTCTTTTCCCGACGAAGCACGGGCGAGTCACTGCCCCTTCGTGTTGACTTCATTCACAGGGTGGAGTTCGAAGAGGTGTCCGGGCATCGGGTTCTTATCAAGAGGGGACCGGGAAATCGGGGTCCTTCGGAATGTGGAACACCCACGAGGCCACGTCTGGAATGTCGTCGTGAGACCGGCCTCATCCTGAGGTGCGACCGGAAGGTCGGGAACCCCTTCCAGACAAAGCAGAGGAGTCGACCCTCCTGTCCGGATCAGGAGGGTAGAAGAGGCTCAGAGGAAGTGGTGCCGGAAAACTTCGGTGTTCCTCTCGAGGGAGACCGGGATGTCGGGGCACTTTGTGGGTCGCATCAAGGGTGACAAGTACCGTTTACGAACTCCAATTCCTAAAGTGGGACTTCTCCTGAGACGCTGTAGCGGCACAGGGCTACATCTTGCGATGACGGGGGAACCACGTGGTTTTTCTCGAGGTGTAGCAGGATTCTCGAATTACGACGGGGAATTCAGGATGCCTCTTGTGTTGGCCCAGGGAAGTCCAATCTTCCATTCGAGTTGCGAAGGAAAGCTGGGGATTGCTCTCGAGTGACTGCAGGGCCAACAGACCTCATCTAGGCTTGTGTCCAGAA
>NW_011429390.1:0-549 GCF_000754665.1 Bison bison bison
CCAATCTTCCATTCGAGTTGTGAAGGAAAGCTGGGGATTGCTCTCGAGTGACTGCAGGGCCAATAGACCTCATCTAGGCTTCTGTCCAGAAGCCAATGTTCTTCTCCAGGGGCGACAGGGATCTCAGGGTTGCATTCCAGACACACCCGGGGAGACAGGCATTCATGTCGAGTGGAAGCAAAGAACCCCGCTCTGCTCTCGAGTCGCGACGGGTATCTCTTGGAGCTCACTGGGTGGACTAAAGGGAGTCAAGCCTCCTGAGGCGTTGGAGAGAGGTCGAGAGATTGGTCTCTAGGCCATACAGGACACGAAGGCCCTAACTCGCGATGATGGCGAGTCTCAGGGTTGTTCTCGAGCGGCGGCCACAGTGTGCGGTTTCTGCCTAGGTACGACGGCGAGGTCAGTGAGCCTCTAGTGGGGCGCCAGGGAAGTCGGGTCTCCATGCGAGTGGCGAGGGGGAGCGCGTCGATTGCTCTCGAGTCATGGTAGGGGAATTGGCCTCGAGCGTGTTGAAGAAGGTCTCTCGAGGTCTTTCTCGGGTTTGAGGCA
>NW_011429391.1:0-558 GCF_000754665.1 Bison bison bison
AGGTCCACTTGACTTCACATTCCAGGATGTCTGGCTCTAGGTCAGTGATCACACCATCATGATTATTTGGGTTGTGAAGATCTTTTTTGCACAGTTCTTCTGTGTATTCTTCCCACCTCTTCTTAATATCTTCTGCTTCTGTTAGGTCCATACCATTTCTGTCCTTTATTGAGCCCATCTTTGCATGAAATGTTCCCTTGGTATCTCTGATTTTCTTGAAGAGATCTCTAGTCTTTCTCATTCTGTTGTTTTCCTCTATTTGCATTGATCGTTGAGGAAGGCTTTTTTCTCTATTCTTGCTATTCTTTGGAACTCTGCATTCAGATGCTTATATCTTTATTTTTCTCCTTTGCTTTTCGCTTCTCTTCCTTTCACAGCTATTTGTAAGGCCTCCTCAGACAGCCATTTTGCTTTTTTGCATTTCTTTTCCATGGGGACGGTCTTGATCTCTGTCTCCTGTACAATGTCACAAACCTCCATCCAAGGTTCATCAGGTACTCTGTCTATCAGAATCTAGGCCCTTAAATCTAACTTCTCACTTCCACTGTATAATCATAA
>NW_011429392.1:0-564 GCF_000754665.1 Bison bison bison
TCCCAGGGACGGGGGAGCCTCGTGGGCTGCCGTCTATGGGGTTGCACAGAGTCGGACACGACTGAAGTGACTTAGCAGGGTCTTATAAAGGGTTTTTTGTGAGTTTCATCACAGTGATGCCCTGTGAGGTCAGAGCAAGAAAAGAATCAGTCGTGGCTGCCCTCAATCTTTCCCAGCATTAGGGTCTTTTCAAATGAGTCAGCTCTTTGTGTCAGGTGGCCAAAGTATTGGAGTTTCAGCTTCAACATCAGTCCTTCCAATGAACACCCAGGACTGATCGCCTTTAGGATGGACTGGCTAGATCTCCTTGCAGTCCAAGGGTCTCTGAAGAGTTTTCTCCAACAACACAGTTCAAATGCATCAATTCTTTGGCACTCAGGTTTCATTAAGTCCAACTCTCACATCCATACATGACTACTGGAAAAGCCATAGCCTTGACTAGACAGACCTTTGTGGCAAAGTGATGTCTTTGCTGTTTAATATGCTGTCTAGGTTGGTCATAACTTTCCTTCCAAGGGAAAGCATCTTTAATTCAGGGCTGCAGTCACCATCTGCAGTGATTTT
>NW_011429393.1:0-586 GCF_000754665.1 Bison bison bison
CGGTACAAAAAAGATCTTCACGACCCAGATAATCATGATGGTGTGATCACTGACCTAGAGCCAGACATCCTGGAATGTGAAGTCAAGTGGGCCTTAGAAAGCATCACTATGAACAAAGCTAGTGGAGGTGATAGAATTCCATCCTGGAAGATGATGCTGTGAAAGTGCTGCACTCAATATGCCAGCAAATTTGGAAAACTCAGCAGTGGCCACAGGACTGGAAAAGGTCAGTTTTCATTCCAATCCCAAAGAAAGGCAATGCCAAAGAATGCTCAAACTACCACACAATTGCACTCATGTCACACGCTAGTAAAGTAATGCTCAAAATTCTCCAAGCCAGGCTTCCGCAATATGTGAACCGTGAACTTCCTGATGTTCAAGCTAGGTTTTAGAAAAGGCAGAAGAACCAGAGATCAAATTGCCACATCTGCTGGATCATGGAAAAAGCAAGAGAATTCCAGAAAAACATCTATTTCTGCTTTACTGACTATGCCAAAGCCTTTGACTGTGTGGATCACAATAAACTGTGGAAAATTCTGAAAGAGATGGGAATACCTGACCACCTGACCTGCCTCTTGAGAAATTT
>NW_011429394.1:0-501 GCF_000754665.1 Bison bison bison
AACATAATAAAAGCTATATATGACAAACCCACAGCAAACATTATCCTCAATGGTGAAAAATTGAAAGCATTTCCTCTAAAGTCAGGAACAAGACAAGGGTGCCCACTTTCACCATTACTATTCAACATAGTTTTGGAAGTTTTGGCCACAGCAATCAGAGCAGAAAAAGAAATAAAAGGAATCCAAATTGGAAAAGAAGAAGTAAAACTCTCACTATTTGCAGATGACATGATCCTCTACATAGAAACCCTAAAGACTCCACCAGAAAATTACTAGAACTAATCAATGATTATAGTAAAGTTGTCAGGATATAAAAATCAACACACAGAAATCCCTTGCATTCCTATACACTAATAATGAGAAAACAGAAAGAGAAATTAAGGAAACAATTCCATTCACCATTGCAACGGAAAGAATAAAATACTTAGGAATATATCTACCTAAAGAAACTAAAGACCTATATATAGAAAACTATAAAAACACTGGTGAAAGAAATCAAAG
>NW_011429395.1:0-542 GCF_000754665.1 Bison bison bison
AGGCAGGCTTTGGTAAGGAGCTAAGTGTTTGGAATTGCATATGAAAAGAACCAGCTTTCCGGGTTCCAAGGAATCAAGTTTCCTTGGAAACCAACTTTGTCCGGTTCTATAGAATATCATGGCCCTCCTAGGTCAGGTCATCTTTCCTTTCCGTAGTCCTCGCTGGATCCCTGAATTCTAGACAGCTTGGATTGCCCTCTGTGGGCTGGATGGATTGTCCTCCCGTTTCACCGGGCGGCGGGAGCGAGGTCCCAGAGGCTCTCCTGGAACCGGGCGTGGGGGCGGGGCTCACCGGGAGCCCGTGGTGAAGGTGGGCAGCGCACCGGGAGCGCGCCCGGGACGGGGCGAAGCCGGGCGGCGCGGGTCGGGAACCGGGTCGCGGCGGGGATGGGGGGCGGTCCCGAGTTGTGCTCCCGGGGTGGCCACTGCTGCTGGAAACGCGCTGGGATCGGCACCAGGGGCGGGGTGAACCCGGGCGGCGGGGGGCGGGGGTCGGGGGTCGGGGGTCCGGTCGAGTGGCGGAGGCGGGGGCGGGCAGTCCC
>NW_011429396.1:0-581 GCF_000754665.1 Bison bison bison
TACATCTTGCGATGACGGGGGAACCACGTGGTTTTTCTCGAGGTGTAGCAGGATTCTCGAATTACGACGGGGAATTCAGGATGCCTCTTGTGTTGGCCCAGGGAAGTCCAATCTTCCATTCGAGTTGCGAAGGAAAGCTGGGGATTTCTCTCGAGTGACTGCAGGGCCAATAGACTTCATCTAGGCTTCTGTCCAGAAGCCAATGTTCCTCTCCAGGGGCACAGGGATCTCAGGGTTGCATTCCAGACACACCCGGGGAGACAGGCATTCATGTCGAGTGAAGCAAAGAACCCGCTCTGCTCTCGAGTCGCGACGGGTATCTCTTGGAGCTCACTGGGTGGACTAATGGGAGTCAAGCCTCCTGAGGCGTTGGAGAGAGGTCGAGAGATTGGTCTCTAGGCCATACAGGAGACGAAGGCCCTCAACTCGCGATGATGGGGGAGTCTCAGGGTTGTTCTCGAGCGGCGGCCACAGTGTGCGGTTTCTCCCTAGGTACGACGGCGAGGTCAGTGAGCCTCTCGTGGGGCGCCAGGGAAGTCGGGTCTCCATGCGAGTGGCGAGGGGGAGCGCGTCATTGCTCT
>NW_011429397.1:0-568 GCF_000754665.1 Bison bison bison
CACAAAAGTCATATGTGTTGAATCAAGATTTTGCATTTAACCATCTCTCAAAAAGGAAGAGAGCTTCACCTGCACATGTTTCTTTCAAAACCGTCAATTGCTTTTCAATTCTGGGGTTTCTCTCTTGCCTTGTTCAGTTAGCCTTAACAGTAAAAATCAACGAAAACTACATAAAGATTCAAAGATACCAACAAAGGACAGCTTCTGTTTCTGAAATCATCTTTCCATTTAGTAGAACACGAGCTCTATTCTTTGTATTTTGCCTAGGGAATTAGCAATGTCCTGGTTCAGATGGCAAGGCATCCGCGTCGCAGGAGACTTGGGGGTTTGATCCCTGGGTCGGGAAGATCCCGCCGGAGAAGGAAATGGCAAACCCACTCCCAGTATCCTCGCCTGGGAAATGCCACGGACAGAGGAGGCTGATGGGCCGCAAGTCCATGGGGTTGTATTAAAGTTGGGCTCAACCCAGCAACTCGAACACAAGTATTCCAAAGACCACACTCAAGTGTGTGTGTTGTGTGTGTGTGTGTATCTCCTCTGCCGTCTTGGATCTTCTCGGAATCTTCAT
>NW_011429398.1:0-624 GCF_000754665.1 Bison bison bison
TGGAATGCAAAAGTAGGAAGTCAAGAAACACCTGTGATAACAGGCAAATTTAGCCTTTAATACAGAATAAAGCAGGGAAAAGGCTATCAGAGTTTGGTTTTCCCTACTTTCTTGAATTTAAGTCTGAATTAGGTAATAAGGAGTTCATGATCTGAGCCACAGTCAGCTCCTGATCTTGTTTTTGCTGACTGTATAGAGCTTCTCCATCTCTGACTGGAAAGAATAGAATCAATTTGATTTTGGAGTTGACCATCTGGTGATGTTCATGTTAGAGTCTTCACTTGTGTTGTTGAAAGAGGGTGTTGCTATGACCAGTGCATTCTCCTGGCCAAACTCTGTTAGCCTTAGAAGTAGTTCTAGTATTTTTAATTGCTGTGTTCATTCATTGAGTCATGTCAACCCTTTGTGACTGTAATCACAGCAGGCCTCCCTCTCTTTCAGTGTTTCCCATAGTTTGCTCAAACACATGTCCATTGAACTGGTGATGCCGTCCAAACATCTCATCCTCTATCAGCACCTTCTCCTCCTGTCCTCAGTCTTTCCCAGTGTCATAGTGTTTTTCAGAAGTTGGTTCTTTGAATTAGTTTAGCAAAATCCTCGACTTTCAGCTTCAGTATGAGTGCT
>NW_011429399.1:0-514 GCF_000754665.1 Bison bison bison
GAGAGGGAAAGGTGTGCGCGAAGAGAAGAAACCGAGACGGCTTGTGGCACCCCAGCCCCCGGCCCCCTGGGGGCTGATGGGTGGCCATGGACCGGTACCTCAATAACTGCTACAAGGCTGCCCAGGCCGCCGCCTCTAAGGCGGCAGCCAGCAGCCTAACTGCCAACAGGGAGCTGTGTGACTCTGTGAGTGGGGGCCAGTCGGTCATCCTCCTTCTGTTTCTTGCTCCAGGGCTGGGTCTTGGGAGGGAAGGAGGGCGGGCAGATGAAAGACTACGGGGGAGGACTCAGCAGAGGCGGGTGGGTCCTTGAACCTGGGTTTCTAAGCCAGTCCTCTGGTCTTAGTGCAAAACTACACAATTACTCAGAGGCATGCGTTGAACAGAATCATAGCTCTTGAGGGTCAGAAGAATTAGAATTACAGGCAGCTATCCAGAGACAAGGGCTTTCCTAATGGCTCAGTAGGTAAAGAATCTGCCTGCCAATGCAGGAGATGTGAGTTCGATCCCTGAGTC
>NW_011429400.1:0-750 GCF_000754665.1 Bison bison bison
GGCCACTTGTCGAGCGGTATTTGGAACCTGGGTGTCTTTTCCGGACGATGCCCGGGCGAGTCACTGCCCCTTCGTGTTGACTTCATTCACAGGGTGGAGTTGGGAGAGGTGTCCGGGCATCGGGTTCTTACCAAGAGGGGACCGGGAAATCGGATTGCTTCGCAATGTGGAAGCACCCACGAGGCCACGTCTGAATGTCGTCGTGAGACCGGCCTCATCCTGAGGTGCGACCGGAAGGTCGGGAACCCCTTCCAGACAAAGCAGGGGAGTCGACCCTCCTGTGGAGATCAGGAGGGTAGAAGGGGCTCAGAGGAAGTGGTGCCGGAAAACCTCGGTGTTCCTCTCCAGGGAGACCGGGATGCCGGGGAACTTTGTGGGGGCGCATCAAGGGTGCCAAGTACCATTTCGACCTCCAATTCCTAACATGGGACTTCTTCTGAGACGCTGTAGCGGTAAAGGGCTTCATCTTGCGATGACGGGGGAACCACGTGGTTTTTCTCGAGTTGCGGCGGGATTCTCGAGTTACGACGGGGAATTCGGGATGCCTCTTGTGTTGGCCCAGGGAAGTCCAATCTTCCATTCGAGTTGCGAAGGAAAGCTGGGGATTGCTCTCGAGTGACTGCAGGGCCAATAGACCTCATCTAGGCTTGTGTCCAGAAGCCAATGTTCCTCTCCAGGGGCGACCGGGATCTCGGGGTTGCATTCCAGACGCACCCGGGGAGACAGGCATTCATCTCGAGTGGAAGCCAA